>NW_027454464.1:0-77745 GCF_040206685.1 Ascaphus truei | reverse complement strand
CTTGTATCAAAAAATAGAAACAAATGACTGTCTGACAGAAAAAAAACAAACATGCATTTTTGGCTCTTTCTTTTGCAAAGAAAGAAGAAGATGAAATGACGACAAAATAAAGCCTCCTTCTTTTTGCTGTGTCTTGTTTGCTCTTTGCGTGGCTTCTTACTTTCTTTTCTTTTCAGCTCCTCCTCGCATGGAGCAGGAGTGCCGCTGCTGCCTAGCCTAATTCAGTCCGAACGAGCAGATGCCTAAGAAACTCCTGTTGAAGCTGTATCCAAATAGCCTGCATAGCAAACACTGCAGCAGCAAGCAGCAAGCAGCAAATGCCTTGACTTGCTGGCTTCTTGTCACAATGCTGGCTGGCTGAAATGACCTGAACTGAAAAGGCCAGCCACTGGCTGCTTGCTTGCTGCCTGAGTTTCATGGCAGCCCAGACGAGTCGGCTAGCAGAGAAAAAGTGGGCGGTTCCTATGCAAATAAGCAGACGAAGCCTGGTGCCGGAAAAAGAACTGGAAGCATGTGCCTTTTTGGCTGTTTGCTGGCCATGCGGGCCCCCCAGCAGTGTGTGCGGCTGCTTTTCTTTACTCCATACAAAGTCTTTGGCTTTTGCATCCGTCGTCGTCGTCGCCGCCGCTGCTGCATAGACTCCCCGG
The DNA here is from genome assembly GCF_040206685.1 of Ascaphus truei. Lineage (NCBI taxonomy): Eukaryota > Metazoa > Chordata > Amphibia > Anura > Ascaphidae > Ascaphus > Ascaphus truei. Next base: position 77,098 of record NW_027454464.1, on the reverse strand, counting down.
GGCTGTGTCGGAAGGAGCGGAGGCAGGCACGCTGGCCTGCTGGGGGAGGAGGCGAGCGGGCAGCCAGCGGCTCCCTCTGCCCTTCTCCCTAAAGCGTAGCGCCCCTGGCCGTCGGGCGGCGCTCAGGCGGGGGCCCATTTCTGGTTATCGCTTCTCGGCCTTTTGGCTAAGATCAAGTGTAGTATCTGTTCTTATCAGTTTAATATCTGATACGTCCCCTATCTGGGGACCATATATTAAATGGATTTTTAGAACAGGAGATGGAAGAAGAGCTTGCTCTGTCCACTCCACGCATTGACCTGGTATTGCAGTACCTCCAGGACCGGTGCACTTCCCTTTGGGGATATTTGGCTTGTATCAAAAAATAGAAACAAATGACTGTCTGACAGAAAAAAAACAAACATGCATTTTGGCTCTTTCTTTTGCAAAGAAAGAAGAGATGAAATGACGACAAAATAAAGCCTCCTTCTTTTTGCTGTGTCTTGTTTGCTCTTTTGCGTGGCTTCTTACTTTCTTTTCTTTTCAGCTCCTCCTCGCATGGAGCAGGAGTGCCGCCTGCTGCCTAGCCTAATTCAGTCCGAACGAGCAGATGCCTAAGAACTCCTGTTGAAGCTGTATCCAAATAGCCTGCATAGCAAACACTGCAGCAGCAGCAGCAAGCAGCAAATGCCTTGACTTGCTGGCTTCTTGTCACAATGGCTGGCTGGCTGAAATGACCTGAACTGAAAAGCCCAGCCACTGGCTGCTTGCTTGCTGCCTGAGTTTCATGGCAGCCCAGACGAGTCGGCTAGCAGAGAAAAAGTGGGCGGTTCCTATGCAAATAAGCAGACGAAGCCTGGTGCCGGAAAAAGAACTGGAAGCATGTGCCTTTTTGGCTGTTTGCTGGCCATGCGGGCCCCCCAGCAGTGTGTGCGCTGCTTTTCTTTACTCCATACAAGTCTTTGGCTTTTGCATCCGTCGTCGTCGTCGCCGCCGCTGCTGCATAGACTCCCCGGGGCTGTGTCGGAAGGAGCGGAGGCAGGCACGCTGGCCTGCTGGGGGAGGAGGCGAGCGGGCAGCCACGAGTCGGCTCCCTCTGCCCTTCTCCCTAAAGCGTAGCGCCCCTGGCCGTCGGCGGCGCTCAGGCGGGGGGCCCATTTCTGGTTATCGCTTCTCGGCCTTTTGGCTAAGATCAAGTGTAGTATCTGTTCTTATCAGTTTAATATCTGATACGTCCCCTATCTGGGGACCATATATTAAATGGATTTTTAGAACAGGGAGATGGAAGAAGAGCTTGCTCTGTCCACTCCACGCATTGACCTGGTATTGCAGTACCTCCAGGACCGGTGCACTTCCCTTTGGGGATATTTGGCTTGTATCAAAAAATAGAAACAAATGACTGTCTGACAGAAAAAAAACAAACATGCATTTTTGGCTCTTTCTTTTGCAAAGAAAGAAGAAGATGAAATGACGACAAAATAAAGCCTCCTTCTTTTTGCTGTGTCTTGTTTGCTCTTTTGCGTGGCTTCTTACTTTCTTTTCTTTTCAGCTCCTCCTCGCATGGAGCAGGAGTGCCGCCCTGCTGCCTAGCCTAATTCAGTCCGAACGAGCAGATGCCTAAGAAACTCCTGTTGAAGCTGTATCCAAATAGCCTGCATAGCAAACACTGCAGCAGCAAGCAGCAAGCAGCAAATGCCTTGACTTGCTGGCTTCTTGTCACAATGGCTGGCTGGCTGAAATGACCTGAACTGAAAAGCCCAGCCACTGGCTGCTTGCTTGCTGCCTGAGTTTCATGGCAGCCCAGACGAGTCGGCTAGCAGAGAAAAAAGTGGGCGGTTCCTATGCAAATAAGCAGACGAAGCCTGGTGCCGGAAAAAGAACTGGAAGCATGTGCCTTTTGGCTGTTTGCTGGCCATGCGGGCCCCCCAGCAGTGTGTGCGGCTGCTTTTCTTTACTCCATACAAAGTCTTTGGCTTTTGCATCCGTCGTCGTCGTCGCCGCCGCTGCTGCATAGACTCCCCGGGGCTGTGTCGGAAGGAGCGGAGGCAGGCACGCTGGCCTGCTGGGGGAGGAGGCGAGCGGGCAGCCAGCGGCTCCCTCTGCCCTTCTCCCTAAAGCGTAGCGCCCCTGGCCGTCGGGCGGCGCTCAGGCGGGGGCCCATTTTCTGGTTATCGCTTCTCGGCCTTTTGGCTAAGATCAAGTGTAGTATCTGTTCTTATCAGTTTAATATCTGATACGTCCCCTATCTGGGGACCATATATTAAATGGATTTTTAGAACAGGGAGATGGAAGAAGAGCTTGCTCTGTCCACTCCACGCATTGACCTGGTATTGCAGTACCTCCAGGACCGGTGCACTTCCCTTTGGGGATATTTGGCTTGTATCAAAAAATAGAAACAAATGACTGTCTGACAGAAAAAAAACAAACATGCATTTTTGGCTCTTTCTTTTGCAAAGAAAGAAGAAGATGAAATGACGACAAATAAAGCCTCCTTCTTTTTGCTGTGTCTTGTTTGCTCTTTTGCGTGGCTTCTTACTTTCTTTTCTTTTCAGCTCCTCCTCGCATGGAGCAGGAGTGCCGCCTGCTGCCTAGCCTAATTCAGTCCGAACGAGCAGATGCCTAAGAAACTCCTGTTGAAGCTGTATCCAAATAGCCTGCATAGCAAACACTGCAGCAGCAAGCAGCAAGCAGCAAATGCCTGACTTGCTGGCTTCTTGTCACAATGGCTGGCTGGCTGAAATGACCTGAACTGAAAAGCCAGCCACTGGCTGCTTGCTTGCTGCCTGAGTTTCATGGCAGCCCAGACGAGTCGGCTAGCAGAGAAAAAGTGGGCGGTTCCTATGCAAATAAGCAGACGAAGCCTGGTGCCGGAAAAAGAACTGGAAGCATGTGCCTTTTTGGCTGTTTGCTGGCCATGCGGGCCCCCCAGCAGTGTGTGCGGCTGCTTTTCTTTACTCCATACAAAGTCTTTGGCTTTTGCATCCGTCGTCGTCGTCGCCGCCGCTGCTGCATAGACTCCCCGGGGCTGTGTCGGAAGGAGCGGAGGCAGGCACGCTGGCCTGCTGGGGGAGGAGGCGAGCGGGCAGCCAGCGGCTCCCTCTGCCCTTCTCCCTAAAGCGTAGCGCCCCTGGCCGTCGGGCGGCGCTCAGGCGGGGGCCCATTTCTGGTTATCGCTTCTCGGCCTTTTGGCTAAGATCAAGTGTAGTATCTGTTCTTATCAGTTTAATATCTGATACGTCCCCTATCTGGGGACCATATATTAATGGATTTTTAGAACAGGGAGATGGAAGAAGAGCTTGCTCTGTCCACTCCACGCATTGACCTGGTATTGCAGTACCTCCAGGACCGGTGCACTTCCCTTTGGGGATATTTGGCTTGTATCAAAAAATAGAAACAAATGACTGTCTGACAGAAAAAAAACAAACATGCATTTTTGGCTCTTTCTTTTGCAAAGAAAGAAGAAGATGAAATGACGACAAAATAAAGCCTCCTTCTTTTTGCTGTGTCTTGTTTGCTCTTTTGCGTGGCTTCTTACTTTCTTTTCTTTTCAGCTCCTCCTCGCATGGAGCAGGAGTGCCGCCTGCTGCCTAGCCTAATTCCAGTCCGAACGAGCAGATGCCTAAGAAACTCCTGTTGAAGCTGTATCCAAATAGCCTGCATAGCAAACACTGCAGCAGCAAGCAGCAAGCAGCAAATGCCTTGACTTGCTGGCTTCTTGTCACAATGGCTGGCTGGCTGAAATGACCTGAACTGAAAAGCCCAGCCACTGGCTGCTTGCTTGCTGCCTGAGTTTCATGGCAGCCCAGACGAGTCGGCTAGCAGAGAAAAAGTGGGCGGTTCCTATGCAAAATAAGCAGACGAAGCCTGGTGCCGGAAAAAAGAACTGGAAGCATGTGCCTTTTTGGCTGTTTGCTGGGCCATGCGGGCCCCCCAGCAGTGTGTGCGGCTGCTTTTCTTTACTCCATACAAAGTCTTTGGCTTTTGCATCCGTCGTCGTCGTCGCCGCCGCTGCTGCATAGACTCCCCGGGGCTGTGTCGGAAGGAGCGGAGGCAGGCACGCTGGCCTGCTGGGGGAGGAGGCGAGCGGGCAGCCAGCGGCTCCCTCTGCCCTTCTCCCTAAAGCGTAGCGCCCCTGGCCGTCGGCGGCGCTCAGGCGGGGGCCCATTTCTGGTTATCGCTTCTCGGCCTTTTGGCTAAGATCAAGTGTAGTATCTGTTCTTATCAGTTTAATATCTGATACGTCCCCTATCTGGGGACCATATATTAAATGGATTTTTAGAACAGGGAGATGGAAGAAGAGCTTGCTCTGTCCACTCCACGCATTGACCTGGTATTGCAGTACCTCCAGGACCGGTGCACTTCCCTTTGGGGATATTTGGCTTGTATCAAAAAATAGAAACAAATGACTGTCTGACAGAAAAAAAACAAACATGCATTTTTGGCTCTTTCTTTTGCAAAGAAAGAAGAAGATGAAATGACGACAAAATAAAGCCTCCTTCTTTTTGCTGTGTCTTGTTTGCTCTTTTGCGTGGCTTCTTACTTTCTTTTCTTTTCAGCTCCTCCTCGCATGGAGCAGGAGTGCCGCCTGCTGCCTAGCCTAATTCAGTCCGAACGAGCAGATGCCTAAGAAACTCCTGTTGAAGCTGTATCCAAATAGCCTGCATAGCAAACACTGCAGCAGCAAGCAGCAAGCAGCAAATGCCTTGACTTGCTGGCTTCTTGTCACAATGGCTGGCTGGCTGAAATGACCTGAACTGAAAAGCCCAGCCACTGGCTGCTTGCTTGCTGCCTGAGTTTCATGGCAGCCCAGACGAGTCGGCTAGCAGAGAAAAAGTGGGCGGTTCCTATGCAAATAAGCAGACGAAGCCTGGTGCCGGAAAAAGAACTGGAAGCATGTGCCTTTTTGGCTGTTTGCTGGCCATGCGGGCCCCCCAGCAGTGTGTGCGGCTGCTTTTCTTTACTCCATACAAAGTCTTTGGCTTTTGCATCCGTCGTCGTCGTCGCCGCCGCTGCTGCATAGACTCCCCGGGGCTGTGTCGGAAGGAGCGGAGGCAGGCACGCTGGCCTGCTGGGGGAGGAGGCGAGCGGGCAGCCAGCGGCTCCCTCTGCCCTTCTCCCTAAAGCGTAGCGCCCCTGGCCGTCGGGCGGCGCTCAGGCGGGGGCCCATTTCTGGTTATCGCTTCTCGGCCTTTTGGCTAAGATCAAGTGTAGTATCTGTTCTTATCAGTTTAATATCTGATACGTCCCCTATCTGGGGACCATATATTAAATGGATTTTTAGAACAGGGAGATGGAAGAAGAGCTTGCTCTGTCCACTCCACGCATTGACCTGGTATTGCAGTACCTCCAGGACCGGTGCACTTCCCTTTGGGGATATTTGGCTTGTATCAAAAAATAGAAACAAATGACTGTCTGACAGAAAAAAAACAAACATGCATTTTTGGCTCTTTCTTTTGCAAAGAAAGAAGAAGATGAAATGACGACAAAATAAAGCCTCCTTCTTTTTGCTGTGTCTTGTTTGCTCTTTTGCGTGGCTTCTTACTTTCTTTTCTTTTCAGCTCCTCCTCGCATGGAGCAGGAGTGCCGCCTGCTGCCTAGCCTAATTCAGTCCGAACGAGCAGATGCCTAAGAAACTCCTGTTGAAGCTGTATCCAAATAGCCTGCATAGCAAACACTGCAGCAGCAAGCAGCAAGCAGCAAATGCCTTGACTTGCTGGCTTCTTGTCACAATGGCTGGCTGGCTGAAATGACCTGAACTGAAAAGCCCAGCCACTGGCTGCTTGCTTGCTGCCTGAGTTTCATGGCAGCCCAGACGAGTCGGCTAGCAGAGAAAAAGTGGGCGGTTCCTATGCAAATAAGCAGACGAAGCCTGGTGCCGGAAAAAGAACTGGAAGCATGTGCCTTTTTGGCTGTTTGCTGGCCATGCGGGCCCCCCAGCAGTGTGTGCGGCTGCTTTTCTTTACTCCATACAAAGTCTTTGGCTTTTGCATCCGTCGTCGTCGTCGCCGCCGCTGCTGCATAGACTCCCCGGGGCTGTGTCGGAAGGAGCGGAGGCAGGCACGCTGGCCTGCTGGGGGAGGAGGCGAGCGGGCAGCCAGCGGCTCCCTCTGCCCTTCTCCCTAAAGCGTAGCGCCCCTGGCCGTCGGGCGGCGCTCAGGCGGGGGCCCATTTCTGGTTATCGCTTCTCGGCCTTTTGGCTAAGATCAAGTGTAGTATCTGTTCTTATCAGTTTAATATCTGATACGTCCCCTATCTGGGGACCATATATTAAATGGATTTTTAGAACAGGGAGATGGAAGAAGAGCTTGCTCTGTCCACTCCACGCATTGACCTGGTATTGCAGTACCTCCAGGACCGGTGCACTTCCCTTTGGGGATATTTGGCTTGTATCAAAAAATAGAAACAAATGACTGTCTGACAGAAAAAAAACAAACATGCATTTTTGGCTCTTTCTTTTGCAAAGAAAGAAGAAGATGAAATGACGACAAAATAAAGCCTCCTTCTTTTTGCTGTGTCTTGTTTGCTCTTTTGCGTGGCTTCTTACTTTCTTTTCTTTTCAGCTCCTCCTCGCATGGAGCAGGAGTGCCGCCTGCTGCCTAGCCTAATTCAGTCCGAACGAGCAGATGCCTAAGAAACTCCTGTTGAAGCTGTATCCAAATAGCCTGCATAGCAAACACTGCAGCAGCAAGCAGCAAGCAGCAAATGCCTTGACTTGCTGGCTTCTTGTCACAATGGCTGGCTGGCTGAAATGACCTGAACTGAAAAGCCCAGCCACTGGCTGCTTGCTTGCTGCCTGAGTTTCATGGCAGCCCAGACGAGTCGGCTAGCAGAGAAAAAGTGGGCGGTTCCTATGCAAATAAGCAGACGAAGCCTGGTGCCGGAAAAAGAACTGGAAGCATGTGCCTTTTTGGCTGTTTGCTGGCCATGCGGGCCCCCCAGCAGTGTGTGCGGCTGCTTTTCTTTACTCCATACAAAGTCTTTGGCTTTTGCATCCGTCGTCGTCGTCGCCGCCGCTGCTGCATAGACTCCCCGGGGCTGTGTCGGAAGGAGCGGAGGCAGGCACGCTGGCCTGCTGGGGGAGGAGGCGAGCGGGCAGCCAGCGGCTCCCTCTGCCCTTCTCCCTAAAGCGTAGCGCCCCTGGCCGTCGGGCGGCGCTCAGGCGGGGGCCCATTTCTGGTTATCGCTTCTCGGCCTTTTGGCTAAGATCAAGTGTAGTATCTGTTCTTATCAGTTTAATATCTGATACGTCCCCTATCTGGGGACCATATATTAAATGGATTTTTAGAACAGGGAGATGGAAGAAGAGCTTGCTCTGTCCACTCCACGCATTGACCTGGTATTGCAGTACCTCCAGGACCGGTGCACTTCCCTTTGGGGATATTTGGCTTGTATCAAAAAATAGAAACAAATGACTGTCTGACAGAAAAAAAACAAACATGCATTTTTGGCTCTTTCTTTTGCAAAGAAAGAAGAAGATGAAATGACGACAAAATAAAGCCTCCTTCTTTTTGCTGTGTCTTGTTTGCTCTTTTGCGTGGCTTCTTACTTTCTTTTCTTTTCAGCTCCTCCTCGCATGGAGCAGGAGTGCCGCCTGCTGCCTAGCCTAATTCAGTCCGAACGAGCAGATGCCTAAGAAACTCCTGTTGAAGCTGTATCCAAATAGCCTGCATAGCAAACACTGCAGCAGCAAGCAGCAAGCAGCAAATGCCTTGACTTGCTGGCTTCTTGTCACAATGGCTGGCTGGCTGAAATGACCTGAACTGAAAAGCCCAGCCACTGGCTGCTTGCTTGCTGCCTGAGTTTCATGGCAGCCCAGACGAGTCGGCTAGCAGAGAAAAAGTGGGCGGTTCCTATGCAAATAAGCAGACGAAGCCTGGTGCCGGAAAAAGAACTGGAAGCATGTGCCTTTTTGGCTGTTTGCTGGCCATGCGGGCCCCCCAGCAGTGTGTGCGGCTGCTTTTCTTTACTCCATACAAAGTCTTTGGCTTTTGCATCCGTCGTCGTCGTCGCCGCCGCTGCTGCATAGACTCCCCGGGGCTGTGTCGGAAGGAGCGGAGGCAGGCACGCTGGCCTGCTGGGGGAGGAGGCGAGCGGGCAGCCAGCGGCTCCCTCTGCCCTTCTCCCTAAAGCGTAGCGCCCCTGGCCGTCGGGCGGCGCTCAGGCGGGGGCCCATTTCTGGTTATCGCTTCTCGGCCTTTTGGCTAAGATCAAGTGTAGTATCTGTTCTTATCAGTTTAATATCTGATACGTCCCCTATCTGGGGACCATATATTAAATGGATTTTTAGAACAGGGAGATGGAAGAAGAGCTTGCTCTGTCCACTCCACGCATTGACCTGGTATTGCAGTACCTCCAGGACCGGTGCACTTCCCTTTGGGGATATTTGGCTTGTATCAAAAAATAGAAACAAATGACTGTCTGACAGAAAAAAAACAAACATGCATTTTTGGCTCTTTCTTTTGCAAAGAAAGAAGAAGATGAAATGACGACAAAATAAAGCCTCCTTCTTTTTGCTGTGTCTTGTTTGCTCTTTTGCGTGGCTTCTTACTTTCTTTTCTTTTCAGCTCCTCCTCGCATGGAGCAGGAGTGCCGCCTGCTGCCTAGCCTAATTCAGTCCGAACGAGCAGATGCCTAAGAAACTCCTGTTGAAGCTGTATCCAAATAGCCTGCATAGCAAACACTGCAGCAGCAAGCAGCAAGCAGCAAATGCCTTGACTTGCTGGCTTCTTGTCACAATGGCTGGCTGGCTGAAATGACCTGAACTGAAAAGCCCAGCCACTGGCTGCTTGCTTGCTGCCTGAGTTTCATGGCAGCCCAGACGAGTCGGCTAGCAGAGAAAAAGTGGGCGGTTCCTATGCAAATAAGCAGACGAAGCCTGGTGCCGGAAAAAGAACTGGAAGCATGTGCCTTTTTGGCTGTTCTCCCTCTGCCCTTCTCCCTAAAGCGTAGCGCCCCTGGCCGTCGGGCGGCGCTCAGGCGGGGGCCCATTTCTGGTTATCGCTTCTCGGCCTTTTGGCTAAGATCAAGTGTAGTATCTGTTCTTATCAGTTTAATATCTGATACGTCCCCTATCTGGGGACCATATATTAAATGGATTTTTAGAACAGGGAGATGGAAGAAGAGCTTGCTCTGTCCACTCCACGCATTGACCTGGTATTGCAGTACCTCCAGGACCGGTGCACTTCCCTTTGGGGATATTTGGCTTGTATCAAAAAATAGAAACAAATGACTGTCTGACAGAAAAAAAACAAACATGCATTTTTGGCTCTTTCTTTTGCAAAGAAAGAAGAAGATGAAATGACGACAAAATAAAGCCTCCTTCTTTTTGCTGTGTCTTGTTTGCTCTTTTGCGTGGCTTCTTACTTTCTTTTCTTTTCAGCTCCTCCTCGCATGGAGCAGGAGTGCCGCCTGCTGCCTAGCCTAATTCAGTCCGAACGAGCAGATGCCTAAGAAACTCCTGTTGAAGCTGTATCCAAATAGCCTGCATAGCAAACACTGCAGCAGCAAGCAGCAAGCAGCAAGCAGCAAATGCCTTGACTTGCTGGCTTCTTGTCACAATGGCTGGCTGGCTGAAATGACCTGAACTGAAAAGCCCAGCCACTGGCTGCTTGCATGCTTGCTGCCTGAGTTTCATGGCAGCCCGGACGAGTCGGCTAGCAGAGAAAAAGTGGGCGGTTCCTATGCAAATAAGCAGACGAAGCCTGGTGCCGGAAAAAGAACTGGAAGCATGTGCCTTTTTGGCTGTTTGCTGGCCATGCGGGCCCCCCAGCAGTGTGTGCGGCTGCTTTTCTTTACTCCATAGAAAGTCTTTGGCTTTTGCATCCGTCGTCGTCGTCGCCGCCGCTGCTGCATAGACTCCCCGGGGCTGTGTCGGGAGGAGCGGAGGGACTGGCAGGCAGGCCTGCTGGGGGAGGAGGCGAGCGGGCAGCCAGCGGCTCCCTCTGCCCTTCTCCCTAAAGCGTAGCGCCCCTGGCCGTCGGGCGGCGCTCAGGCGGGGGCCCATTTCTGGTTATCGCTTCTCGGCCTTTTGGCTAAGATCAAGTGTAGTATCTGTTCTTATCAGTTTAATATCTGATACGTCCCCTATCTGGGGACCATATATTAAATGGATTTTTAGAACAGGGAGATGGAAGAAGAGCTTGCTCTGTCCACTCCACGCATTGACCTGGTATTGCAGTACCTCCAGGACCGGTGCACTTCCCTTTGGGGATATTTGGCTTGTATCAAAAAATAGAAACAAATGACTGTCTGACAGAAAAAAAACAAACATGCATTTTTGGCTCTTTCTTTTGCAAAGAAAGAAGAAGATGAAATGACGACAAAATAAAGCCTCCTTCTTTTTGCTGTGTCTTGTTTGCTCTTTTGCGTGGCTTCTTACTTTCTTTTCTTTTCAGCTCCTCCTCGCATGGAGCAGGAGTGCCGCCTGCTGCCTAGCCTAATTCAGTCCGAACGAGCAGATGCCTAAGAAACTCCTGTTGAAGCTGTATCCAAATAGCCTGCATAGCAAACACTGCAGCAGCAAGCAGCAAGCAGCAAGCAGCAAATGCCTTGACTTGCTGGCTTCTTGTCACAATGGCTGGCTGGCTGAAATGACCTGAACTGAAAAGCCCAGCCACTGGCTGCTTGCTTGCTTGCTGCCTGAGTTTCATGGCAGCCCGGACGAGTCGGCTAGCAGAGAAAAAGTGGGCGGTTCCTATGCAAATAAGCAGACGAAGCCTGGTGCCGGAAAAAGAACTGGAAGCATGTGCCTTTTTGGCTGTTTGCTGGCCATGCGGGCCCCCCAGCAGTGTGTGCGGCTGCTTTTCTTTACTCCATAGAAAGTCTTTGGCTTTTGCATCCGTCGTCGTCGTCGCCGCCGCTGCTGCATAGACTCCCCGGGGCTGTGTCGGGAGGAGCGGAGGGACTGGAGGCAGGCCTGCTGGGGGAGGAGGCGAGCGGGCAGCCAGCGGCTCCCTCTGCCCTTCTCCCTAAAGCGTAGCGCCCCTGGCCGTCGGGCGGCGCTCAGGCGGGGGCCCATTTCTGGTTATCGCTTCTCGGCCTTTTGGCTAAGATCAAGTGTAGTATCTGTTCTTATCAGTTTAATATCTGATACGTCCCCTATCTGGGGACCATATATTAAATGGATTTTTAGAACAGGGAGATGGAAGAAGAGCTTGCTCTGTCCACTCCACGCATTGACCTGGTATTGCAGTACCTCCAGGACCGGTGCACTTCCCTTTGGGGATATTTGGCTTGTATCAAAAAATAGAAACAAATGACTGTCTGACAGAAAAAAAACAAACATGCATTTTTGGCTCTTTCTTTTGCAAAGAAAGAAGAAGATGAAATGACGACAAAATAAAGCCTCCTTCTTTTTGCTGTGTCTTGTTTGCTCTTTTGCGTGGCTTCTTACTTTCTTTTCTTTTCAGCTCCTCCTCGCATGGAGCAGGAGTGCCGCCTGCTGCCTAGCCTAATTCAGTCCGAACGAGCAGATGCCTAAGAAACTCCTGTTGAAGCTGTATCCAAATAGCCTGCATAGCAAACACTGCAGCAGCAAGCAGCAAGCAGCAAGCAGCAAATGCCTTGACTTGCTGGCTTCTTGTCACAATGGCTGGCTGGCTGAAATGACCTGAACTGAAAAGCCCAGCCACTGGCTGCTTGCATGCTTGCTGCCTGAGTTTCATGGCAGCCCGGACGAGTCGGCTAGCAGAGAAAAAGTGGGCGGTTCCTATGCAAATAAGCAGACGAAGCCTGGTGCCGGAAAAAGAACTGGAAGCATGTGCCTTTTTGGCTGTTTGCTGGCCATGCGGGCCCCCCAGCAGTGTGTGCGGCTGCTTTTCTTTACTCCATAGAAAGTCTTTGGCTTTTGCATCCGTCGTCGTCGCCGCCGCCGCTGCTGCATAGACTCCCCGGGGCTGTGTCGGGAGGAGCGGAGGGACTGGAGGCAGGCCTGCTGGGGGAGGAGGCGAGCGGGCAGCCAGCGGCTCCCTCTGCCCTTCTCCCTAAAGCGTAGCGCCCCTGGCCGTCGGGCGGCGCTCAGGCGGGGGCCCATTTCTGGTTATCGCTTCTCGGCCTTTTGGCTAAGATCAAGTGTAGTATCTGTTCTTATCAGTTTAATATCTGATACGTCCCCTATCTGGGGACCATATATTAAATGGATTTTTAGAACAGGGAGATGGAAGAAGAGCTTGCTCTGTCCACTCCACGCATTGACCTGGTATTGCAGTACCTCCAGGACCGGTGCACTTCCCTTTGGGGATATTTGGCTTGTATCAAAAAATAGAAACAAATGACTGTCTGACAGAAAAAAAACAAACATGCATTTTTGGCTCTTTCTTTTGCAAAGAAAGAAGAAGATGAAATGACGACAAAATAAAGCCTCCTTCTTTTTGCTGTGTCTTGTTTGCTCTTTTGCGTGGCTTCTTACTTTCTTTTCTTTTCAGCTCCTCCTCGCATGGAGCAGGAGTGCCGCCTGCTGCCTAGCCTAATTCAGTCCGAACGAGCAGATGCCTAAGAAACTCCTGTTGAAGCTGTATCCAAATAGCCTGCATAGCAAACACTGCAGCAGCAAGCAGCAAGCAGCAAGCAGCAAATGCCTTGACTTGCTGGCTTCTTGTCACAATGGCTGGCTGGCTGAAATGACCTGAACTGAAAAGCCCAGCCACTGGCTGCTTGCATGCTTGCTGCCTGAGTTTCATGGCAGCCCGGACGAGTCGGCTAGCAGAGAAAAAGTGGGCGGTTCCTATGCAAATAAGCAGACGAAGCCTGGTGCCGGAAAAAGAACTGGAAGCATGTGCCTTTTTGGCTGTTTGCTGGCCATGCGGGCCCCCCAGCAGTGTGTGCGGCTGCTTTTCTTTACTCCATAGAAAGTCTTTGGCTTTTGCATCCGTCGTCGTCGTCGCCGCCGCTGCTGCATAGACTCCCCGGGGCTGTGTCGGGAGGAGCGGAGGGACTGGAGGCAGGCCTGCTGGGGGAGGAGGCGAGCGGGCAGCCAGCGGCTCCCTCTGCCCTTCTCCCTAAAGCGTAGCGCCCCTGGCCGTCGGGCGGCGCTCAGGCGGGGGCCCATTTCTGGTTATCGCTTCTCGGCCTTTTGGCTAAGATCAAGTGTAGTATCTGTTCTTATCAGTTTAATATCTGATACGTCCCCTATCTGGGGACCATATATTAAATGGATTTTTAGAACAGGGAGATGGAAGAAGAGCTTGCTCTGTCCACTCCACGCATTGACCTGGTATTGCAGTACCTCCAGGACCGGTGCACTTCCCTTTGGGGATATTTGGCTTGTATCAAAAAATAGAAACAAATGACTGTCTGACAGAAAAAAAACAAACATGCATTTTTGGCTCTTTCTTTTGCAAAGAAAGAAGAAGATGAAATGACGACAAAATAAAGCCTCCTTCTTTTTGCTGTGTCTTGTTTGCTCTTTTGCGTGGCTTCTTACTTTCTTTTCTTTTCAGCTCCTCCTCGCATGGAGCAGGAGTGCCGCCTGCTGCCTAGCCTAATTCAGTCCGAACGAGCAGATGCCTAAGAAACTCCTGTTGAAGCTGTATCCAAATAGCCTGCATAGCAAACACTGCAGCAGCAAGCAGCAAGCAGCAAGCAGCAAATGCCTTGACTTGCTGGCTTCTTGTCACAATGGCTGGCTGGCTGAAATGACCTGAACTGAAAAGCCCAGCCACTGGCTGCTTGCATGCTTGCTGCCTGAGTTTCATGGCAGCCCGGACGAGTCGGCTAGCAGAGAAAAAGTGGGCGGTTCCTATGCAAATAAGCAGACGAAGCCTGGTGCCGGAAAAAGAACTGGAAGCATGTGCCTTTTTGGCTGTTTGCTGGCCATGCGGGCCCCCCAGCAGTGTGTGCGGCTGCTTTTCTTTACTCCATAGAAAGTCTTTGGCTTTTGCATCCGTCGTCGTCGTCGCCGCCGCTGCTGCATAGACTCCCCGGGGCTGTGTCGGGAGGAGCGGAGGGACTGGAGGCAGGCCTGCTGGGGGAGGAGGCGAGCGGGCAGCCAGCGGCTCCCTCTGCCCTTCTCCCTAAAGCGTAGCGCCCCTGGCCGTCGGGCGGCGCTCAGGCGGGGGCCCATTTCTGGTTATCGCTTCTCGGCCTTTTGGCTAAGATCAAGTGTAGTATCTGTTCTTATCAGTTTAATATCTGATACGTCCCCTATCTGGGGACCATATATTAAATGGATTTTTAGAACAGGGAGATGGAAGAAGAGCTTGCTCTGTCCACTCCACGCATTGACCTGGTATTGCAGTACCTCCAGGACCGGTGCACTTCCCTTTGGGGATATTTGGCTTGTATCAAAAAATAGAAACAAATGACTGTCTGACAGAAAAAAAACAAACATGCATTTTTGGCTCTTTCTTTTGCAAAGAAAGAAGAAGATGAAATGACGACAAAATAAAGCCTCCTTCTTTTTGCTGTGTCTTGTTTGCTCTTTTGCGTGGCTTCTTACTTTCTTTTCTTTTCAGCTCCTCCTCGCATGGAGCAGGAGTGCCGCCTGCTGCCTAGCCTAATTCAGTCCGAACGAGCAGATGCCTAAGAAACTCCTGTTGAAGCTGTATCCAAATAGCCTGCATAGCAAACACTGCAGCAGCAAGCAGCAAGCAGCAAGCAGCAAATGCCTTGACTTGCTGGCTTCTTGTCACAATGGCTGGCTGGCTGAAATGACCTGAACTGAAAAGCCCAGCCACTGGCTGCTTGCATGCTTGCTGCCTGAGTTTCATGGCAGCCCGGACGAGTCGGCTAGCAGAGAAAAAGTGGGCGGTTCCTATGCAAATAAGCAGACGAAGCCTGGTGCCGGAAAAAGAACTGGAAGCATGTGCCTTTTTGGCTGTTTGCTGGCCATGCGGGCCCCCCAGCAGTGTGTGCGGCTGCTTTTCTTTACTCCATAGAAAGTCTTTGGCTTTTGCATCCGTCGTCGTCGTCGCCGCCGCTGCTGCATAGACTCCCCGGGGCTGTGTCGGGAGGAGCGGAGGGACTGGAGGCAGGCCTGCTGGGGGAGGAGGCGAGCGGGCAGCCAGCGGCTCCCTCTGCCCTTCTCCCTAAAGCGTAGCGCCCCTGGCCGTCGGGCGGCGCTCAGGCGGGGGCCCATTTCTGGTTATCGCTTCTCGGCCTTTTGGCTAAGATCAAGTGTAGTATCTGTTCTTATCAGTTTAATATCTGATACGTCCCCTATCTGGGGACCATATATTAAATGGATTTTTAGAACAGGGAGATGGAAGAAGAGCTTGCTCTGTCCACTCCACGCATTGACCTGGTATTGCAGTACCTCCAGGACCGGTGCACTTCCCTTTGGGGATATTTGGCTTGTATCAAAAAATAGAAACAAATGACTGTCTGACAGAAAAAAAACAAACATGCATTTTTGGCTCTTTCTTTTGCAAAGAAAGAAGAAGATGAAATGACGACAAAATAAAGCCTCCTTCTTTTTGCTGTGTCTTGTTTGCTCTTTTGCGTGGCTTCTTACTTTCTTTTCTTTTCAGCTCCTCCTCGCATGGAGCAGGAGTGCCGCCTGCTGCCTAGCCTAATTCAGTCCGAACGAGCAGATGCCTAAGAAACTCCTGTTGAAGCTGTATCCAAATAGCCTGCATAGCAAACACTGCAGCAGCAAGCAGCAAGCAGCAAGCAGCAAATGCCTTGACTTGCTGGCTTCTTGTCACAATGGCTGGCTGGCTGAAATGACCTGAACTGAAAAGCCCAGCCACTGGCTGCTTGCATGCTTGCTGCCTGAGTTTCATGGCAGCCCGGACGAGTCGGCTAGCAGAGAAAAAGTGGGCGGTTCCTATGCAAATAAGCAGACGAAGCCTGGTGCCGGAAAAAGAACTGGAAGCATGTGCCTTTTTGGCTGTTTGCTGGCCATGCGGGCCCCCCAGCAGTGTGTGCGGCTGCTTTTCTTTACTCCATAGAAAGTCTTTGGCTTTTGCATCCGTCGTCGTCGTCGCCGCCGCTGCTGCATAGACTCCCCGGGGCTGTGTCGGGAGGAGCGGAGGGACTGGAGGCAGGCCTGCTGGGGGAGGAGGCGAGCGGGCAGCCAGCGGCTCCCTCTGCCCTTCTCCCTAAAGCGTAGCGCCCCTGGCCGTCGGGCGGCGCTCAGGCGGGGGCCCATTTCTGGTTATCGCTTCTCGGCCTTTTGGCTAAGATCAAGTGTAGTATCTGTTCTTATCAGTTTAATATCTGATACGTCCCCTATCTGGGGACCATATATTAAATGGATTTTTAGAACAGGGAGATGGAAGAAGAGCTTGCTCTGTCCACTCCACGCATTGACCTGGTATTGCAGTACCTCCAGGACCGGTGCACTTCCCTTTGGGGATATTTGGCTTGTATCAAAAAATAGAAACAAATGACTGTCTGACAGAAAAAAAACAAACATGCATTTTTGGCTCTTTCTTTTGCAAAGAAAGAAGAAGATGAAATGACGACAAAATAAAGCCTCCTTCTTTTTGCTGTGTCTTGTTTGCTCTTTTGCGTGGCTTCTTACTTTCTTTTCTTTTCAGCTCCTCCTCGCATGGAGCAGGAGTGCCGCCTGCTGCCTAGCCTAATTCAGTCCGAACGAGCAGATGCCTAAGAAACTCCTGTTGAAGCTGTATCCAAATAGCCTGCATAGCAAACACTGCAGCAGCAAGCAGCAAGCAGCAAGCAGCAAATGCCTTGACTTGCTGGCTTCTTGTCACAATGGCTGGCTGGCTGAAATGACCTGAACTGAAAAGCCCAGCCACTGGCTGCTTGCATGCTTGCTGCCTGAGTTTCATGGCAGCCCGGACGAGTCGGCTAGCAGAGAAAAAGTGGGCGGTTCCTATGCAAATAAGCAGACGAAGCCTGGTGCCGGAAAAAGAACTGGAAGCATGTGCCTTTTTGGCTGTTTGCTGGCCATGCGGGCCCCCCAGCAGTGTGTGCGGCTGCTTTTCTTTACTCCATAGAAAGTCTTTGGCTTTTGCATCCGTCGTCGTCGTCGCCGCCGCTGCTGCATAGACTCCCCGGGGCTGTGTCGGGAGGAGCGGAGGGACTGGAGGCAGGCCTGCTGGGGGAGGAGGCGAGCGGGCAGCCAGCGGCTCCCTCTGCCCTTCTCCCTAAAGCGTAGCGCCCCTGGCCGTCGGGCGGCGCTCAGGCGGGGGCCCATTTCTGGTTATCGCTTCTCGGCCTTTTGGCTAAGATCAAGTGTAGTATCTGTTCTTATCAGTTTAATATCTGATACGTCCCCTATCTGGGGACCATATATTAAATGGATTTTTAGAACAGGGAGATGGAAGAAGAGCTTGCTCTGTCCACTCCACGCATTGACCTGGTATTGCAGTACCTCCAGGACCGGTGCACTTCCCTTTGGGGATATTTGGCTTGTATCAAAAAATAGAAACAAATGACTGTCTGACAGAAAAAAAACAAACATGCATTTTTGGCTCTTTCTTTTGCAAAGAAAGAAGAAGATGAAATGACGACAAAATAAAGCCTCCTTCTTTTTGCTGTGTCTTGTTTGCTCTTTTGCGTGGCTTCTTACTTTCTTTTCTTTTCAGCTCCTCCTCGCATGGAGCAGGAGTGCCGCCTGCTGCCTAGCCTAATTCAGTCCGAACGAGCAGATGCCTAAGAAACTCCTGTTGAAGCTGTATCCAAATAGCCTGCATAGCAAACACTGCAGCAGCAAGCAGCAAGCAGCAAGCAGCAAATGCCTTGACTTGCTGGCTTCTTGTCACAATGGCTGGCTGGCTGAAATGACCTGAACTGAAAAGCCCAGCCACTGGCTGCTTGCATGCTTGCTGCCTGAGTTTCATGGCAGCCCGGACGAGTCGGCTAGCAGAGAAAAAGTGGGCGGTTCCTATGCAAATAAGCAGACGAAGCCTGGTGCCGGAAAAAGAACTGGAAGCATGTGCCTTTTTGGCTGTTTGCTGGCCATGCGGGCCCCCCAGCAGTGTGTGCGGCTGCTTTTCTTTACTCCATAGAAAGTCTTTGGCTTTTGCATCCGTCGTCGTCGTCGCCGCCGCTGCTGCATAGACTCCCCGGGGCTGTGTCGGGAGGAGCGGAGGGACTGGAGGCAGGCCTGCTGGGGGAGGAGGCGAGCGGGCAGCCAGCGGCTCCCTCTGCCCTTCTCCCTAAAGCGTAGCGCCCCTGGCCGTCGGGCGGCGCTCAGGCGGGGGCCCATTTCTGGTTATCGCTTCTCGGCCTTTTGGCTAAGATCAAGTGTAGTATCTGTTCTTATCAGTTTAATATCTGATACGTCCCCTATCTGGGGACCATATATTAAATGGATTTTTAGAACAGGGAGATGGAAGAAGAGCTTGCTCTGTCCACTCCACGCATTGACCTGGTATTGCAGTACCTCCAGGACCGGTGCACTTCCCTTTGGGGATATTTGGCTTGTATCAAAAAATAGAAACAAATGACTGTCTGACAGAAAAAAAACAAACATGCATTTTTGGCTCTTTCTTTTGCAAAGAAAGAAGAAGATGAAATGACGACAAAATAAAGCCTCCTTCTTTTTGCTGTGTCTTGTTTGCTCTTTTGCGTGGCTTCTTACTTTCTTTTCTTTTCAGCTCCTCCTCGCATGGAGCAGGAGTGCCGCCTGCTGCCTAGCCTAATTCAGTCCGAACGAGCAGATGCCTAAGAAACTCCTGTTGAAGCTGTATCCAAATAGCCTGCATAGCAAACACTGCAGCAGCAAGCAGCAAGCAGCAAGCAGCAAATGCCTTGACTTGCTGGCTTCTTGTCACAATGGCTGGCTGGCTGAAATGACCTGAACTGAAAAGCCCAGCCACTGGCTGCTTGCATGCTTGCTGCCTGAGTTTCATGGCAGCCCGGACGAGTCGGCTAGCAGAGAAAAAGTGGGCGGTTCCTATGCAAATAAGCAGACGAAGCCTGGTGCCGGAAAAAGAACTGGAAGCATGTGCCTTTTTGGCTGTTTGCTGGCCATGCGGGCCCCCCAGCAGTGTGTGCGGCTGCTTTTCTTTACTCCATAGAAAGTCTTTGGCTTTTGCATCCGTCGTCGTCGTCGCCGCCGCTGCTGCATAGACTCCCCGGGGCTGTGTCGGGAGGAGCGGAGGGACTGGAGGCAGGCCTGCTGGGGGAGGAGGCGAGCGGGCAGCCAGCGGCTCCCTCTGCCCTTCTCCCTAAAGCGTAGCGCCCCTGGCCGTCGGGCGGCGCTCAGGCGGGGGCCCATTTCTGGTTATCGCTTCTCGGCCTTTTGGCTAAGATCAAGTGTAGTATCTGTTCTTATCAGTTTAATATCTGATACGTCCCCTATCTGGGGACCATATATTAAATGGATTTTTAGAACAGGGAGATGGAAGAAGAGCTTGCTCTGTCCACTCCACGCATTGACCTGGTATTGCAGTACCTCCAGGACCGGTGCACTTCCCTTTGGGGATATTTGGCTTGTATCAAAAAATAGAAACAAATGACTGTCTGACAGAAAAAAAACAAACATGCATTTTTGGCTCTTTCTTTTGCAAAGAAAGAAGAAGATGAAATGACGACAAAATAAAGCCTCCTTCTTTTTGCTGTGTCTTGTTTGCTCTTTTGCGTGGCTTCTTACTTTCTTTTCTTTTCAGCTCCTCCTCGCATGGAGCAGGAGTGCCGCCTGCTGCCTAGCCTAATTCAGTCCGAACGAGCAGATGCCTAAGAAACTCCTGTTGAAGCTGTATCCAAATAGCCTGCATAGCAAACACTGCAGCAGCAAGCAGCAAGCAGCAAGCAGCAAATGCCTTGACTTGCTGGCTTCTTGTCACAATGGCTGGCTGGCTGAAATGACCTGAACTGAAAAGCCCAGCCACTGGCTGCTTGCATGCTTGCTGCCTGAGTTTCATGGCAGCCCGGACGAGTCGGCTAGCAGAGAAAAAGTGGGCGGTTCCTATGCAAATAAGCAGACGAAGCCTGGTGCCGGAAAAAGAACTGGAAGCATGTGCCTTTTTGGCTGTTTGCTGGCCATGCGGGCCCCCCAGCAGTGTGTGCGGCTGCTTTTCTTTACTCCATAGAAAGTCTTTGGCTTTTGCATCCGTCGTCGTCGTCGCCGCCGCTGCTGCATAGACTCCCCGGGGCTGTGTCGGGAGGAGCGGAGGGACTGGAGGCAGGCCTGCTGGGGGAGGAGGCGAGCGGGCAGCCAGCGGCTCCCTCTGCCCTTCTCCCTAAAGCGTAGCGCCCCTGGCCGTCGGGCGGCGCTCAGGCGGGGGCCCATTTCTGGTTATCGCTTCTCGGCCTTTTGGCTAAGATCAAGTGTAGTATCTGTTCTTATCAGTTTAATATCTGA
Source organism: Ascaphus truei (assembly GCF_040206685.1). NCBI lineage: Eukaryota > Metazoa > Chordata > Amphibia > Anura > Ascaphidae > Ascaphus > Ascaphus truei. The sequence goes on along the minus strand of NW_027454464.1, from coordinate 56,904 downwards.
TACGTCCCCTATCTGGGGACCATATATTAAATGGATTTTTAGAACAGGGAGATGGAAGAAGAGCTTGCTCTGTCCACTCCACGCATTGACCTGGTATTGCAGTACCTCCAGGACCGGTGCACTTCCCTTTGGGGATATTTGGCTTGTATCAAAAAATAGAAACAAATGACTGTCTGACAGAAAAAAAACAAACATGCATTTTTGGCTCTTTCTTTTGCAAAGAAAGAAGAAGATGAAATGACGACAAAATAAAGCCTCCTTCTTTTTGCTGTGTCTTGTTTGCTCTTTTGCGTGGCTTCTTACTTTCTTTTCTTTTCAGCTCCTCCTCGCATGGAGCAGGAGTGCCGCCTGCTGCCTAGCCTAATTCAGTCCGAACGAGCAGATGCCTAAGAAACTCCTGTTGAAGCTGTATCCAAATAGCCTGCATAGCAAACACTGCAGCAGCAAGCAGCAAGCAGCAAGCAGCAAATGCCTTGACTTGCTGGCTTCTTGTCACAATGGCTGGCTGGCTGAAATGACCTGAACTGAAAAGCCCAGCCACTGGCTGCTTGCATGCTTGCTGCCTGAGTTTCATGGCAGCCCGGACGAGTCGGCTAGCAGAGAAAAAGTGGGCGGTTCCTATGCAAATAAGCAGACGAAGCCTGGTGCCGGAAAAAGAACTGGAAGCATGTGCCTTTTTGGCTGTTTGCTGGCCATGCGGGCCCCCCAGCAGTGTGTGCGGCTGCTTTTCTTTACTCCATAGAAAGTCTTTGGCTTTTGCATCCGTCGTCGTCGTCGCCGCCGCTGCTGCATAGACTCCCCGGGGCTGTGTCGGGAGGAGCGGAGGGACTGGAGGCAGGCCTGCTGGGGGAGGAGGCGAGCGGGCAGCCAGCGGCTCCCTCTGCCCTTCTCCCTAAAGCGTAGCGCCCCTGGCCGTCGGGCGGCGCTCAGGCGGGGGCCCATTTCTGGTTATCGCTTCTCGGCCTTTTGGCTAAGATCAAGTGTAGTATCTGTTCTTATCAGTTTAATATCTGATACGTCCCCTATCTGGGGACCATATATTAAATGGATTTTTAGAACAGGGAGATGGAAGAAGAGCTTGCTCTGTCCACTCCACGCATTGACCTGGTATTGCAGTACCTCCAGGACCGGTGCACTTCCCTTTGGGGATATTTGGCTTGTATCAAAAAATAGAAACAAATGACTGTCTGACAGAAAAAAAACAAACATGCATTTTTGGCTCTTTCTTTTGCAAAGAAAGAAGAAGATGAAATGACGACAAAATAAAGCCTCCTTCTTTTTGCTGTGTCTTGTTTGCTCTTTTGCGTGGCTTCTTACTTTCTTTTCTTTTCAGCTCCTCCTCGCATGGAGCAGGAGTGCCGCCTGCTGCCTAGCCTAATTCAGTCCGAACGAGCAGATGCCTAAGAAACTCCTGTTGAAGCTGTATCCAAATAGCCTGCATAGCAAACACTGCAGCAGCAAGCAGCAAGCAGCAAGCAGCAAATGCCTTGACTTGCTGGCTTCTTGTCACAATGGCTGGCTGGCTGAAATGACCTGAACTGAAAAGCCCAGCCACTGGCTGCTTGCATGCTTGCTGCCTGAGTTTCATGGCAGCCCGGACGAGTCGGCTAGCAGAGAAAAAGTGGGCGGTTCCTATGCAAATAAGCAGACGAAGCCTGGTGCCGGAAAAAGAACTGGAAGCATGTGCCTTTTTGGCTGTTTGCTGGCCATGCGGGCCCCCCAGCAGTGTGTGCGGCTGCTTTTCTTTACTCCATAGAAAGTCTTTGGCTTTTGCATCCGTCGTCGTCGTCGCCGCCGCTGCTGCATAGACTCCCCGGGGCTGTGTCGGGAGGAGCGGAGGGACTGGAGGCAGGCCTGCTGGGGGAGGAGGCGAGCGGGCAGCCAGCGGCTCCCTCTGCCCTTCTCCCTAAAGCGTAGCGCCCCTGGCCGTCGGGCGGCGCTCAGGCGGGGGCCCATTTCTGGTTATCGCTTCTCGGCCTTTTGGCTAAGATCAAGTGTAGTATCTGTTCTTATCAGTTTAATATCTGATACGTCCCCTATCTGGGGACCATATATTAAATGGATTTTTAGAACAGGGAGATGGAAGAAGAGCTTGCTCTGTCCACTCCACGCATTGACCTGGTATTGCAGTACCTCCAGGACCGGTGCACTTCCCTTTGGGGATATTTGGCTTGTATCAAAAAATAGAAACAAATGACTGTCTGACAGAAAAAAAACAAACATGCATTTTTGGCTCTTTCTTTTGCAAAGAAAGAAGAAGATGAAATGACGACAAAATAAAGCCTCCTTCTTTTTGCTGTGTCTTGTTTGCTCTTTTGCGTGGCTTCTTACTTTCTTTTCTTTTCAGCTCCTCCTCGCATGGAGCAGGAGTGCCGCCTGCTGCCTAGCCTAATTCAGTCCGAACGAGCAGATGCCTAAGAAACTCCTGTTGAAGCTGTATCCAAATAGCCTGCATAGCAAACACTGCAGCAGCAAGCAGCAAGCAGCAAGCAGCAAATGCCTTGACTTGCTGGCTTCTTGTCACAATGGCTGGCTGGCTGAAATGACCTGAACTGAAAAGCCCAGCCACTGGCTGCTTGCATGCTTGCTGCCTGAGTTTCATGGCAGCCCGGACGAGTCGGCTAGCAGAGAAAAAGTGGGCGGTTCCTATGCAAATAAGCAGACGAAGCCTGGTGCCGGAAAAAGAACTGGAAGCATGTGCCTTTTTGGCTGTTTGCTGGCCATGCGGGCCCCCCAGCAGTGTGTGCGGCTGCTTTTCTTTACTCCATAGAAAGTCTTTGGCTTTTGCATCCGTCGTCGTCGTCGCCGCCGCTGCTGCATAGACTCCCCGGGGCTGTGTCGGGAGGAGCGGAGGGACTGGAGGCAGGCCTGCTGGGGGAGGAGGCGAGCGGGCAGCCAGCGGCTCCCTCTGCCCTTCTCCCTAAAGCGTAGCGCCCCTGGCCGTCGGGCGGCGCTCAGGCGGGGGCCCATTTCTGGTTATCGCTTCTCGGCCTTTTGGCTAAGATCAAGTGTAGTATCTGTTCTTATCAGTTTAATATCTGATACGTCCCCTATCTGGGGACCATATATTAAATGGATTTTTAGAACAGGGAGATGGAAGAAGAGCTTGCTCTGTCCACTCCACGCATTGACCTGGTATTGCAGTACCTCCAGGACCGGTGCACTTCCCTTTGGGGATATTTGGCTTGTATCAAAAAATAGAAACAAATGACTGTCTGACAGAAAAAAAACAAACATGCATTTTTGGCTCTTTCTTTTGCAAAGAAAGAAGAAGATGAAATGACGACAAAATAAAGCCTCCTTCTTTTTGCTGTGTCTTGTTTGCTCTTTTGCGTGGCTTCTTACTTTCTTTTCTTTTCAGCTCCTCCTCGCATGGAGCAGGAGTGCCGCCTGCTGCCTAGCCTAATTCAGTCCGAACGAGCAGATGCCTAAGAAACTCCTGTTGAAGCTGTATCCAAATAGCCTGCATAGCAAACACTGCAGCAGCAAGCAGCAAGCAGCAAGCAGCAAATGCCTTGACTTGCTGGCTTCTTGTCACAATGGCTGGCTGGCTGAAATGACCTGAACTGAAAAGCCCAGCCACTGGCTGCTTGCATGCTTGCTGCCTGAGTTTCATGGCAGCCCGGACGAGTCGGCTAGCAGAGAAAAAGTGGGCGGTTCCTATGCAAATAAGCAGACGAAGCCTGGTGCCGGAAAAAGAACTGGAAGCATGTGCCTTTTTGGCTGTTTGCTGGCCATGCGGGCCCCCCAGCAGTGTGTGCGGCTGCTTTTCTTTACTCCATAGAAAGTCTTTGGCTTTTGCATCCGTCGTCGTCGTCGCCGCCGCTGCTGCATAGACTCCCCGGGGCTGTGTCGGGAGGAGCGGAGGGACTGGAGGCAGGCCTGCTGGGGGAGGAGGCGAGCGGGCAGCCAGCGGCTCCCTCTGCCCTTCTCCCTAAAGCGTAGCGCCCCTGGCCGTCGGGCGGCGCTCAGGCGGGGGCCCATTTCTGGTTATCGCTTCTCGGCCTTTTGGCTAAGATCAAGTGTAGTATCTGTTCTTATCAGTTTAATATCTGATACGTCCCCTATCTGGGGACCATATATTAAATGGATTTTTAGAACAGGGAGATGGAAGAAGAGCTTGCTCTGTCCACTCCACGCATTGACCTGGTATTGCAGTACCTCCAGGACCGGTGCACTTCCCTTTGGGGATATTTGGCTTGTATCAAAAAATAGAAACAAATGACTGTCTGACAGAAAAAAAACAAACATGCATTTTTGGCTCTTTCTTTTGCAAAGAAAGAAGAAGATGAAATGACGACAAAATAAAGCCTCCTTCTTTTTGCTGTGTCTTGTTTGCTCTTTTGCGTGGCTTCTTACTTTCTTTTCTTTTCAGCTCCTCCTCGCATGGAGCAGGAGTGCCGCCTGCTGCCTAGCCTAATTCAGTCCGAACGAGCAGATGCCTAAGAAACTCCTGTTGAAGCTGTATCCAAATAGCCTGCATAGCAAACACTGCAGCAGCAAGCAGCAAGCAGCAAGCAGCAAATGCCTTGACTTGCTGGCTTCTTGTCACAATGGCTGGCTGGCTGAAATGACCTGAACTGAAAAGCCCAGCCACTGGCTGCTTGCATGCTTGCTGCCTGAGTTTCATGGCAGCCCGGACGAGTCGGCTAGCAGAGAAAAAGTGGGCGGTTCCTATGCAAATAAGCAGACGAAGCCTGGTGCCGGAAAAAGAACTGGAAGCATGTGCCTTTTTGGCTGTTTGCTGGCCATGCGGGCCCCCCAGCAGTGTGTGCGGCTGCTTTTCTTTACTCCATAGAAAGTCTTTGGCTTTTGCATCCGTCGTCGTCGTCGCCGCCGCTGCTGCATAGACTCCCCGGGGCTGTGTCGGGAGGAGCGGAGGGACTGGAGGCAGGCCTGCTGGGGGAGGAGGCGAGCGGGCAGCCAGCGGCTCCCTCTGCCCTTCTCCCTAAAGCGTAGCGCCCCTGGCCGTCGGGCGGCGCTCAGGCGGGGGCCCATTTCTGGTTATCGCTTCTCGGCCTTTTGGCTAAGATCAAGTGTAGTATCTGTTCTTATCAGTTTAATATCTGATACGTCCCCTATCTGGGGACCATATATTAAATGGATTTTTAGAACAGGGAGATGGAAGAAGAGCTTGCTCTGTCCACTCCACGCATTGACCTGGTATTGCAGTACCTCCAGGACCGGTGCACTTCCCTTTGGGGATATTTGGCTTGTATCAAAAAATAGAAACAAATGACTGTCTGACAGAAAAAAAACAAACATGCATTTTTGGCTCTTTCTTTTGCAAAGAAAGAAGAAGATGAAATGACGACAAAATAAAGCCTCCTTCTTTTTGCTGTGTCTTGTTTGCTCTTTTGCGTGGCTTCTTACTTTCTTTTCTTTTCAGCTCCTCCTCGCATGGAGCAGGAGTGCCGCCTGCTGCCTAGCCTAATTCAGTCCGAACGAGCAGATGCCTAAGAAACTCCTGTTGAAGCTGTATCCAAATAGCCTGCATAGCAAACACTGCAGCAGCAAGCAGCAAGCAGCAAGCAGCAAATGCCTTGACTTGCTGGCTTCTTGTCACAATGGCTGGCTGGCTGAAATGACCTGAACTGAAAAGCCCAGCCACTGGCTGCTTGCATGCTTGCTGCCTGAGTTTCATGGCAGCCCGGACGAGTCGGCTAGCAGAGAAAAAGTGGGCGGTTCCTATGCAAATAAGCAGACGAAGCCTGGTGCCGGAAAAAGAACTGGAAGCATGTGCCTTTTTGGCTGTTTGCTGGCCATGCGGGCCCCCCAGCAGTGTGTGCGGCTGCTTTTCTTTACTCCATAGAAAGTCTTTGGCTTTTGCATCCGTCGTCGTCGTCGCCGCCGCTGCTGCATAGACTCCCCGGGGCTGTGTCGGGAGGAGCGGAGGGACTGGAGGCAGGCCTGCTGGGGGAGGAGGCGAGCGGGCAGCCAGCGGCTCCCTCTGCCCTTCTCCCTAAAGCGTAGCGCCCCTGGCCGTCGGGCGGCGCTCAGGCGGGGGCCCATTTCTGGTTATCGCTTCTCGGCCTTTTGGCTAAGATCAGTGTATCTGGAGCAGACACTACAGGAGCGAGGGCCGTGGCCACGGCTGGAAATATGAAAACCCTGAGGAAAGAATAAAGCTGGGACCAGCTTCCAGGGTGAGACGCACGCCCCAAAGGAGCAGCAAGATGGCGTTTTCAGCGCCAAACCTGAAATCTACTATCAGGTTCCAGGTAGAACTTGAATCTCGTGGAAGAGTGGATGTGAAACATATCGTGATGAAGGTATTGAGAGATATCTTTGCAATTGGAACAGCTCAGATATTCTGCCTACAGGATTTTAACAGACAAGGTTTTTTTGATGTGACATTCATGGATGATGGTGTGTGCCTGAATGTGTATGAACAAGCAAAGAAAATGGCGGGACATGAAAACATGAAGGGGATTAGATTAATCCCATGCTTCACTTTTGGTGAAAGACCCATCACAGTGCATATGTACAACCCTTTTGTACTACCGGAGGAGGTGCATATCTTTCTAAGACGATATTGTGATGAAATAAAAGGCGGACACACTTTGAAAAACCAGTATGGGATTTTTAATGGAAAGCTGAGGTTTTGGTGTAAACTCAGAAAAGACTCCAGCGGATTGGGGGGAGTGATGCACCCCCCGGGAAACTTCAGCATTGGGGGCAATAGGGGCTTTTTGACGTACCCTGGACAGCCTTCCTATTGCAGGAATTGCTTTAGCTATGGACACACAAAGGAGCACTGTGAGAAGTCAAAAGTGGTGTGCCGTAACTGTGGCAAAGAAGGACACTATGCGGTTCATTGTGATGCGCCCCGAGCCTGTGACCTATGTGGGAGTAAAGATCACATGTCTAGACAGTGCCCGCAGCGATCCTATGCCCAGGCAGCAGGGGCAAGGACAGATGACCTCCGCGAACGGATGCGTGAGGAAGCGGCAGCAGAACGGGCGGAGGATGAGGAAGATGGAGCTGAAGCTCACGTGGAAGCAGAGGAGTCGGAGGAGGAGGAGTTACAGACTGATGACATCATTGCGCAGACAGAAGTGACAGACAGAGTGTCGGAGACCCCGCAGCAACAGGTATGCGAAGCAGAGGAGAGGGAGGATGATGCACAGAAGGAGCGGCATGAGGAGGAGGAAGAGGGAACAGCGGAGGATATGGAGAAGGCGTCAAGGGGTAGTACACCGGTGATGACATCAGCAGAAGATGAGCTGAGAAAAGGGGAAGCCTTAGTAGCTTCTCTGAGTGAAGTGTTAGAGGAGGGGGAGGGCCCTGGATTTTTGACAGGAAGCAGACTTGTGGATGAAATTGCAGGATTGAGTGGTGAGAGACCACAAAAGAGAAAGATGGAGGAAGACAGAGGAGCAGCAACAAAAGTGCGTTACCAGGGGAGAAAGGAGGAGGACAATGGTAATGTATCTTCACTAAGTAGTATGGAGGGGGGATTACTTACTGATGAACAGGTTTCACCAGGGGGGGAGGGAAGATCTTTCCTAGACTCTGATGTACTGGACTCATGGGATGCAATGCAGAAAGGAGGGGGTTTTCTGCAAAGCACCAAGAGACTGGAGGGTTTGGATCCAGGGGGGGAGGAAAACACTGGTGAAATGGAGTTTTCTGTGACTTGAGCGCCATCTATTGGTTATGGGTTGTAATGTCACTTTACTATGCTAATATGTTAATATGGCTCTGAAATTAGTCTCACTAAATGTGAGAATGCTTACATCTCTGCCAAGAAGAACTATGATTTTACAATTTATGGCTAACCAGAACACAGATATAGTATGTTTACAAGAATGTGGGATTAGTAATGTACCTAGTAAATCCGAATGGCCGTGGGGGGAATCATGTTGGTCAGGTAGTAAGGATAATAGGAATAGTGGGGTGGGAGTGTTGTTTAGAGGGAACAGTTTTAAAGTTAATAAGGTTATAGTCATAGAGCCAGGGAGGTTAATGGAAGTGAAATTTGAATGGGGGGGTGTTAAGTTCAGATTATTTAATATGTATGCCTCTCCTATTAAACAGCAAAGAGAGGAATTGTTTCAAAAGTTACAAATGTTTTTGCCAGGGAGGGAGCAGACTATTGTGGTTGGGGATTTCAATTGCATAATGTCTGAACAGGATAGAGAGGGGGGGGCTGAGGACTTAAGGCCTGATGGGACAAGTACTTTATTGAAAACTGTAATAAAGGATTTTAAGTTGTGTGATGGTTTCAAAATATGGGGGAAGAGCCCTAAAGGATTTACATGGTTTTCAGACAAAGGGAATGTAAAATCAAGAATAGATCTGGTGTTGTTATCAAAAGGAATGAAAGTGAGTGACTGGCAAGAGGAAAGAGTTTTATTCTCTGATCATGCGTGTGTGCGGTGTGAATTGAAAATGGATGAGTTACAAGAATATGGAAGAGGGTATTGGAAGTTAAATGTGTGTTTGCTGAATGATAAAAAAATTAAGCAACAGTATGAATCAATGTATGTAAGGTTGAAAGGTAGACAAAATGAGTTTAGGGGGATAATGGAATGGTGGGAGTGGGTAAAACATGAAACTAAGATTTTCTTTATAAAAAAAGGGAGGGAAAAAGCTAAAAAGAGGGAAGAAGATTACAAACAGGCAAATTTGAGAAGGCAGTTTCTATACACATTAAGAGACATGGGAGAAGATGTAGAAAAGGAATTAGCGCAGGCAAAATTAGATTTTAATAAATTAATGGAGGAAAAAGGGAAAAAAATTATTCATGCAGCAAAAGTAGAGCTAGTGGAACAAGATGAAAAATGTACACCCTTTTTTTTCAAAAAAGCATTTGGAGAAAGGGCAAGGCTGAGCCCAGTGTTGAATAGAGAAGGGGAAGAGATGTTAGGAAAAGATAATATAATGAAGGTAGTGGAAACTTTTTATGGAGATTTGTTTGAAGAAAAAATACGTGACAAAAGTATGGAAAATGATGTGTTAGAAAAAACTGATTGCAAGCTGAATAGAGAGGATCAGGATTATCTAAAAAGAGATTTAAATGTAAAAGAGATAGAAGAGATTATTAAAAGTGGGAAGTTAAGAAAAACACCTGGGAGTGATGGGCTGCCGTATGAATATTATATGGAAATGTGGCATTTAATAGGACCAGATGTAATGTCTTTATGTGGAAAAGTATTTGCAGAAGGGAGAACACCACCTTCTTTTAGGGAAGGCATAATTACACTGGTGTATAAGAAAGGAGATAAAAGGGATCTAAAAAATTGGAGACCAATCACTTTATTAAATGTAGATTATAAGATTGTTGCAAAATTAATTATGATTAGACTGAATCGAGTAATTGAGAAATTGGTAGAGGAAGAACAAGTTTGCGCAGTACCAGGAAGACAAATTGCAGAAAATTTAGTATTAATAAGAGATATCATATGGTACTGCAAAGAAAGGAATCAATCTGTTGTTATTGCCAATATAGATTTTGAAAAAGCGTATGACAGGTTGTCTCATGCTTTCTTATTGGAGGTGTTAAAAAAATTAGGAATTCCAGTTAATGTGTTAAAATGGATTAAATGTTTGTACGAGGGAATTTATAGCAGAGTTTTAGTTAATGGCTTTATGTCAAAAGAAGTCAGGATAAGTTCGGGAGTGAGACAGGGGTGCCCATTGTCTCCCCTGATGTTTATTTGTGCGATGGAACCTTTACTGCAGTTAATTAGAAAAGATAAAATAATCAGGGGAGTACAGATTCCAGGGAGTGGGGGACAGGATGTTAAGGTATTGGGCTATATGGATGACCTGACAATTATATGCACAACGCAAGTGGCAATTAAGAGAGCAAAGTTCCATATTGAAACGTTTTGTCAGGCATCGGGTTTTAGGGTAAATTGGGATAAAAGTAATTGTAAGGCATTTGGGTACTGGAGAGAATTAGATCAGTGTGGAATACCGGTGGAAAGGAAATCGTTAAAATTGTTAGGAGTATGTTTTGATGAGGAATTGGTAGGGGAAGAAAGTTGGGAAAGTGTGGGAGAAAAAATTCAGAAAAAAATACAATTTTGGAACTTGAGGAAATTATCTTTGGAAGGAAAAGTATTGATTACGAAAGCAGTATTAGTACCATTACTACTGTACCTGGGGATGGTATTCCCGCCACAATTAAAATGGTTAAGGAAAATAACAAGATTTCTATTCGTCTTTTTTTGGAACTCAGAAAATGAAAAATTAGTAAGACCAAGCGTAGAAAAAGAAAAATTGAAAGGAGGGAAAAGTTTCCCTAATATTGAAAAAATTTTGACAGCAAAATACGCGCAATTTTGTGTACAGAGGACGCAGAATAAGAACAACAAGGCAGCATGTCTATGTAGATATGCAACAGGAGGAATGCTGCGAAAACTAGGCCTATTTGAAATAGATTTGCGTAAACCAATGTGCTTTTTGACGCCAGATTTCTATAAAATAATTGAAACATTTGTAAAAAAATATGGTTTGGAGAAGATAGATAAAAAAAGTTGGGAAAATCATAGAAAAATTCTAAAGATCATTGCGGATAAAAGTTGCATAGAATCGATTGGTAGGTTGAATGATAAACAAACAAGTAAAGTGTGGAAGAATGTAAGTATGAATGAACTGACAAATCGACATAAAGACATGGCGTGGATGGCAGTCCATGAATGTATCCCGGTGAGAGCTTTTCAAAAAAGGAGAGGAAAGGCAAATTCTGAGGAGTGCCCTAGAGAGGGATGCAGAGGGTTGGAAAATGTGATTCATTTGTTCTGGAACTGCCAGTTTGTGAGAAAGATATGGAATTGTGTGGGAAAATTGATCAAAGAGCTGACAGGAGTACAGAAATTGGAATTTGATATGATGATGTATGGGTTGAGTGGATTGAATGGAAAGAAAGAGGTTGTATTATGGAAGATTATATGCTGTGTGAAAGAAGTGGTATGGGATGTAAGGAATGTGGTGATTTATAGAAGTGAGGTCATTAAAGTGAATGTGTGTGTGAAGATGATTCTGAGTAAGATGTATATATATTTCCTGTTGGATAAAAAAAGATGGGGAAGAGAGGAAGGTAAACAATTATGGAAACCAGAGTTGTGGAGTACATTGGTACAAAGGGTATGAGAAGTAAAAGAAGGAGAAAAGTTTTTTTTTTTTTTTTTTTTTTTTTTTTTTTTTTTTTTTTTTTTTTTTTTTTCTTTACTGTTAAAGAAAAAAGTAAATTGTGAAGGAATATTTAATGTGAGTTATTGTGTTTTGTCTATCTATGGAAATAATAGTAAGTTATACATGCAAATGTGAATGGGTTTTTGTAATGTTGGGGTGGTTTTTTATTTTCTGAAAAGTGGAAATTGTGGAAATTACGTGTGAAATGGAAATAAACTTACTTTTATAAAAAAAAAAAAAAAAAAATCTGTTCTTATCAGTTTAATATCTGATACGTCCCCTATCTGGGGACCATATATTAAATGGATTTTTAGAACAGGGAGATGGAAGAAGAGCTTGCTCTGTCCACTCCACGCATTGACCTGGTATTGCAGTACCTCCAGGACCGGTGCACTTCCCTTTGGGGATATTTGGCTTGTATCAAAAAATAGAAACAAATGACTGTCTGACAGAAAAAAAACAAACATGCATTTTTGGCTCTTTCTTTTGCAAAGAAAGAAGAAGATGAAATGACGACAAAATAAAGCCTCCTTCTTTTTGCTGTGTCTTGTTTGCTCTTTTGCGTGGCTTCTTACTTTCTTTTCTTTTCAGCTCCTCCTCGCATGGAGCAGGAGTGCCGCCTGCTGCCTAGCCTAATTCAGTCCGAACGAGCAGATGCCTAAGAAACTCCTGTTGAAGCTGTATCCAAATAGCCTGCATAGCAAACACTGCAGCAGCAAGCAGCAAGCAGCAAGCAGCAAATGCCTTGACTTGCTGGCTTCTTGTCACAATGGCTGGCTGGCTGAAATGACCTGAACTGAAAAGCCCAGCCACTGGCTGCTTGCATGCTTGCTGCCTGAGTTTCATGGCAGCCCGGACGAGTCGGCTAGCAGAGAAAAAGTGGGCGGTTCCTATGCAAATAAGCAGACGAAGCCTGGTGCCGGAAAAAGAACTGGAAGCATGTGCCTTTTTGGCTGTTTGCTGGCCATGCGGGCCCCCCAGCAGTGTGTGCGGCTGCTTTTCTTTACTCCATAGAAAGTCTTTGGCTTTTGCATCCGTCGTCGTCGTCGCCGCCGCTGCTGCATAGACTCCCCGGGGCTGTGTCGGGAGGAGCGGAGGGACTGGAGGCAGGCCTGCTGGGGGAGGAGGCGAGCGGGCAGCCAGCGGCTCCCTCTGCCCTTCTCCCTAAAGCGTAGCGCCCCTGGCCGTCGGGCGGCGCTCAGGCGGGGGCCCATTTCTGGTTATCGCTTCTCGGCCTTTTGGCTAAGATCAAGTGTAGTATCTGTTCTTATCAGTTTAATATCTGATACGTCCCCTATCTGGGGACCATATATTAAATGGATTTTTAGAACAGGGAGATGGAAGAAGAGCTTGCTCTGTCCACTCCACGCATTGACCTGGTATTGCAGTACCTCCAGGACCGGTGCACTTCCCTTTGGGGATATTTGGCTTGTATCAAAAAATAGAAACAAATGACTGTCTGACAGAAAAAAAACAAACATGCATTTTTGGCTCTTTCTTTTGCAAAGAAAGAAGAAGATGAAATGACGACAAAATAAAGCCTCCTTCTTTTTGCTGTGTCTTGTTTGCTCTTTTGCGTGGCTTCTTACTTTCTTTTCTTTTCAGCTCCTCCTCGCATGGAGCAGGAGTGCCGCCTGCTGCCTAGCCTAATTCAGTCCGAACGAGCAGATGCCTAAGAAACTCCTGTTGAAGCTGTATCCAAATAGCCTGCATAGCAAACACTGCAGCAGCAAGCAGCAAGCAGCAAGCAGCAAATGCCTTGACTTGCTGGCTTCTTGTCACAATGGCTGGCTGGCTGAAATGACCTGAACTGAAAAGCCCAGCCACTGGCTGCTTGCATGCTTGCTGCCTGAGTTTCATGGCAGCCCGGACGAGTCGGCTAGCAGAGAAAAAGTGGGCGGTTCCTATGCAAATAAGCAGACGAAGCCTGGTGCCGGAAAAAGAACTGGAAGCATGTGCCTTTTTGGCTGTTTGCTGGCCATGCGGGCCCCCCAGCAGTGTGTGCGGCTGCTTTTCTTTACTCCATAGAAAGTCTTTGGCTTTTGCATCCGTCGTCGTCGTCGCCGCCGCTGCTGCATAGACTCCCCGGGGCTGTGTCGGGAGGAGCGGAGGGACTGGAGGCAGGCCTGCTGGGGGAGGAGGCGAGCGGGCAGCCAGCGGCTCCCTCTGCCCTTCTCCCTAAAGCGTAGCGCCCCTGGCCGTCGGGCGGCGCTCAGGCGGGGGCCCATTTCTGGTTATCGCTTCTCGGCCTTTTGGCTAAGATCAAGTGTAGTATCTGTTCTTATCAGTTTAATATCTGATACGTCCCCTATCTGGGGACCATATATTAAATGGATTTTTAGAACAGGGAGATGGAAGAAGAGCTTGCTCTGTCCACTCCACGCATTGACCTGGTATTGCAGTACCTCCAGGACCGGTGCACTTCCCTTTGGGGATATTTGGCTTGTATCAAAAAATAGAAACAAATGACTGTCTGACAGAAAAAAAACAAACATGCATTTTTGGCTCTTTCTTTTGCAAAGAAAGAAGAAGATGAAATGACGACAAAATAAAGCCTCCTTCTTTTTGCTGTGTCTTGTTTGCTCTTTTGCGTGGCTTCTTACTTTCTTTTCTTTTCAGCTCCTCCTCGCATGGAGCAGGAGTGCCGCCTGCTGCCTAGCCTAATTCAGTCCGAACGAGCAGATGCCTAAGAAACTCCTGTTGAAGCTGTATCCAAATAGCCTGCATAGCAAACACTGCAGCAGCAAGCAGCAAGCAGCAAGCAGCAAATGCCTTGACTTGCTGGCTTCTTGTCACAATGGCTGGCTGGCTGAAATGACCTGAACTGAAAAGCCCAGCCACTGGCTGCTTGCATGCTTGCTGCCTGAGTTTCATGGCAGCCCGGACGAGTCGGCTAGCAGAGAAAAAGTGGGCGGTTCCTATGCAAATAAGCAGACGAAGCCTGGTGCCGGAAAAAGAACTGGAAGCATGTGCCTTTTTGGCTGTTTGCTGGCCATGCGGGCCCCCCAGCAGTGTGTGCGGCTGCTTTTCTTTACTCCATAGAAAGTCTTTGGCTTTTGCATCCGTCGTCGTCGTCGCCGCCGCTGCTGCATAGACTCCCCGGGGCTGTGTCGGGAGGAGCGGAGGGACTGGAGGCAGGCCTGCTGGGGGAGGAGGCGAGCGGGCAGCCAGCGGCTCCCTCTGCCCTTCTCCCTAAAGCGTAGCGCCCCTGGCCGTCGGGCGGCGCTCAGGCGGGGGCCCATTTCTGGTTATCGCTTCTCGGCCTTTTGGCTAAGATCAAGTGTAGTATCTGTTCTTATCAGTTTAATATCTGATACGTCCCCTATCTGGGGACCATATATTAAATGGATTTTTAGAACAGGGAGATGGAAGAAGAGCTTGCTCTGTCCACTCCACGCATTGACCTGGTATTGCAGTACCTCCAGGACCGGTGCACTTCCCTTTGGGGATATTTGGCTTGTATCAAAAAATAGAAACAAATGACTGTCTGACAGAAAAAAAACAAACATGCATTTTTGGCTCTTTCTTTTGCAAAGAAAGAAGAAGATGAAATGACGACAAAATAAAGCCTCCTTCTTTTTGCTGTGTCTTGTTTGCTCTTTTGCGTGGCTTCTTACTTTCTTTTCTTTTCAGCTCCTCCTCGCATGGAGCAGGAGTGCCGCCTGCTGCCTAGCCTAATTCAGTCCGAACGAGCAGATGCCTAAGAAACTCCTGTTGAAGCTGTATCCAAATAGCCTGCATAGCAAACACTGCAGCAGCAAGCAGCAAGCAGCAAGCAGCAAATGCCTTGACTTGCTGGCTTCTTGTCACAATGGCTGGCTGGCTGAAATGACCTGAACTGAAAAGCCCAGCCACTGGCTGCTTGCATGCTTGCTGCCTGAGTTTCATGGCAGCCCGGACGAGTCGGCTAGCAGAGAAAAAGTGGGCGGTTCCTATGCAAATAAGCAGACGAAGCCTGGTGCCGGAAAAAGAACTGGAAGCATGTGCCTTTTTGGCTGTTTGCTGGCCATGCGGGCCCCCCAGCAGTGTGTGCGGCTGCTTTTCTTTACTCCATAGAAAGTCTTTGGCTTTTGCATCCGTCGTCGTCGTCGCCGCCGCTGCTGCATAGACTCCCCGGGGCTGTGTCGGGAGGAGCGGAGGGACTGGAGGCAGGCCTGCTGGGGGAGGAGGCGAGCGGGCAGCCAGCGGCTCCCTCTGCCCTTCTCCCTAAAGCGTAGCGCCCCTGGCCGTCGGGCGGCGCTCAGGCGGGGGCCCATTTCTGGTTATCGCTTCTCGGCCTTTTGGCTAAGATCAAGTGTAGTATCTGTTCTTATCAGTTTAATATCTGATACGTCCCCTATCTGGGGACCATATATTAAATGGATTTTTAGAACAGGGAGATGGAAGAAGAGCTTGCTCTGTCCACTCCACGCATTGACCTGGTATTGCAGTACCTCCAGGACCGGTGCACTTCCCTTTGGGGATATTTGGCTTGTATCAAAAAATAGAAACAAATGACTGTCTGACAGAAAAAAAACAAACATGCATTTTTGGCTCTTTCTTTTGCAAAGAAAGAAGAAGATGAAATGACGACAAAATAAAGCCTCCTTCTTTTTGCTGTGTCTTGTTTGCTCTTTTGCGTGGCTTCTTACTTTCTTTTCTTTTCAGCTCCTCCTCGCATGGAGCAGGAGTGCCGCCTGCTGCCTAGCCTAATTCAGTCCGAACGAGCAGATGCCTAAGAAACTCCTGTTGAAGCTGTATCCAAATAGCCTGCATAGCAAACACTGCAGCAGCAAGCAGCAAGCAGCAAGCAGCAAATGCCTTGACTTGCTGGCTTCTTGTCACAATGGCTGGCTGGCTGAAATGACCTGAACTGAAAAGCCCAGCCACTGGCTGCTTGCATGCTTGCTGCCTGAGTTTCATGGCAGCCCGGACGAGTCGGCTAGCAGAGAAAAAGTGGGCGGTTCCTATGCAAATAAGCAGACGAAGCCTGGTGCCGGAAAAAGAACTGGAAGCATGTGCCTTTTTGGCTGTTTGCTGGCCATGCGGGCCCCCCAGCAGTGTGTGCGGCTGCTTTTCTTTACTCCATAGAAAGTCTTTGGCTTTTGCATCCGTCGTCGTCGTCGCCGCCGCTGCTGCATAGACTCCCCGGGGCTGTGTCGGGAGGAGCGGAGGGACTGGAGGCAGGCCTGCTGGGGGAGGAGGCGAGCGGGCAGCCAGCGGCTCCCTCTGCCCTTCTCCCTAAAGCGTAGCGCCCCTGGCCGTCGGGCGGCGCTCAGGCGGGGGCCCATTTCTGGTTATCGCTTCTCGGCCTTTTGGCTAAGATCAAGTGTAGTATCTGTTCTTATCAGTTTAATATCTGATACGTCCCCTATCTGGGGACCATATATTAAATGGATTTTTAGAACAGGGAGATGGAAGAAGAGCTTGCTCTGTCCACTCCACGCATTGACCTGGTATTGCAGTACCTCCAGGACCGGTGCACTTCCCTTTGGGGATATTTGGCTTGTATCAAAAAATAGAAACAAATGACTGTCTGACAGAAAAAAAACAAACATGCATTTTTGGCTCTTTCTTTTGCAAAGAAAGAAGAAGATGAAATGACGACAAAATAAAGCCTCCTTCTTTTTGCTGTGTCTTGTTTGCTCTTTTGCGTGGCTTCTTACTTTCTTTTCTTTTCAGCTCCTCCTCGCATGGAGCAGGAGTGCCGCCTGCTGCCTAGCCTAATTCAGTCCGAACGAGCAGATGCCTAAGAAACTCCTGTTGAAGCTGTATCCAAATAGCCTGCATAGCAAACACTGCAGCAGCAAGCAGCAAGCAGCAAGCAGCAAATGCCTTGACTTGCTGGCTTCTTGTCACAATGGCTGGCTGGCTGAAATGACCTGAACTGAAAAGCCCAGCCACTGGCTGCTTGCATGCTTGCTGCCTGAGTTTCATGGCAGCCCGGACGAGTCGGCTAGCAGAGAAAAAGTGGGCGGTTCCTATGCAAATAAGCAGACGAAGCCTGGTGCCGGAAAAAGAACTGGAAGCATGTGCCTTTTTGGCTGTTTGCTGGCCATGCGGGCCCCCCAGCAGTGTGTGCGGCTGCTTTTCTTTACTCCATAGAAAGTCTTTGGCTTTTGCATCCGTCGTCGTCGTCGCCGCCGCTGCTGCATAGACTCCCCGGGGCTGTGTCGGGAGGAGCGGAGGGACTGGAGGCAGGCCTGCTGGGGGAGGAGGCGAGCGGGCAGCCAGCGGCTCCCTCTGCCCTTCTCCCTAAAGCGTAGCGCCCCTGGCCGTCGGGCGGCGCTCAGGCGGGGGCCCATTTCTGGTTATCGCTTCTCGGCCTTTTGGCTAAGATCAAGTGTAGTATCTGTTCTTATCAGTTTAATATCTGATACGTCCCCTATCTGGGGACCATATATTAAATGGATTTTTAGAACAGGGAGATGGAAGAAGAGCTTGCTCTGTCCACTCCACGCATTGACCTGGTATTGCAGTACCTCCAGGACCGGTGCACTTCCCTTTGGGGATATTTGGCTTGTATCAAAAAATAGAAACAAATGACTGTCTGACAGAAAAAAAACAAACATGCATTTTTGGCTCTTTCTTTTGCAAAGAAAGAAGAAGATGAAATGACGACAAAATAAAGCCTCCTTCTTTTTGCTGTGTCTTGTTTGCTCTTTTGCGTGGCTTCTTACTTTCTTTTCTTTTCAGCTCCTCCTCGCATGGAGCAGGAGTGCCGCCTGCTGCCTAGCCTAATTCAGTCCGAACGAGCAGATGCCTAAGAAACTCCTGTTGAAGCTGTATCCAAATAGCCTGCATAGCAAACACTGCAGCAGCAAGCAGCAAGCAGCAAGCAGCAAATGCCTTGACTTGCTGGCTTCTTGTCACAATGGCTGGCTGGCTGAAATGACCTGAACTGAAAAGCCCAGCCACTGGCTGCTTGCATGCTTGCTGCCTGAGTTTCATGGCAGCCCGGACGAGTCGGCTAGCAGAGAAAAAGTGGGCGGTTCCTATGCAAATAAGCAGACGAAGCCTGGTGCCGGAAAAAGAACTGGAAGCATGTGCCTTTTTGGCTGTTTGCTGGCCATGCGGGCCCCCCAGCAGTGTGTGCGGCTGCTTTTCTTTACTCCATAGAAAGTCTTTGGCTTTTGCATCCGTCGTCGTCGTCGCCGCCGCTGCTGCATAGACTCCCCGGGGCTGTGTCGGGAGGAGCGGAGGGACTGGAGGCAGGCCTGCTGGGGGAGGAGGCGAGCGGGCAGCCAGCGGCTCCCTCTGCCCTTCTCCCTAAAGCGTAGCGCCCCTGGCCGTCGGGCGGCGCTCAGGCGGGGGCCCATTTCTGGTTATCGCTTCTCGGCCTTTTGGCTAAGATCAAGTGTAGTATCTGTTCTTATCAGTTTAATATCTGATACGTCCCCTATCTGGGGACCATATATTAAATGGATTTTTAGAACAGGGAGATGGAAGAAGAGCTTGCTCTGTCCACTCCACGCATTGACCTGGTATTGCAGTACCTCCAGGACCGGTGCACTTCCCTTTGGGGATATTTGGCTTGTATCAAAAAATAGAAACAAATGACTGTCTGACAGAAAAAAAACAAACATGCATTTTTGGCTCTTTCTTTTGCAAAGAAAGAAGAAGATGAAATGACGACAAAATAAAGCCTCCTTCTTTTTGCTGTGTCTTGTTTGCTCTTTTGCGTGGCTTCTTACTTTCTTTTCTTTTCAGCTCCTCCTCGCATGGAGCAGGAGTGCCGCCTGCTGCCTAGCCTAATTCAGTCCGAACGAGCAGATGCCTAAGAAACTCCTGTTGAAGCTGTATCCAAATAGCCTGCATAGCAAACACTGCAGCAGCAAGCAGCAAGCAGCAAGCAGCAAATGCCTTGACTTGCTGGCTTCTTGTCACAATGGCTGGCTGGCTGAAATGACCTGAACTGAAAAGCCCAGCCACTGGCTGCTTGCATGCTTGCTGCCTGAGTTTCATGGCAGCCCGGACGAGTCGGCTAGCAGAGAAAAAGTGGGCGGTTCCTATGCAAATAAGCAGACGAAGCCTGGTGCCGGAAAAAGAACTGGAAGCATGTGCCTTTTTGGCTGTTTGCTGGCCATGCGGGCCCCCCAGCAGTGTGTGCGGCTGCTTTTCTTTACTCCATAGAAAGTCTTTGGCTTTTGCATCCGTCGTCGTCGTCGCCGCCGCTGCTGCATAGACTCCCCGGGGCTGTGTCGGGAGGAGCGGAGGGACTGGAGGCAGGCCTGCTGGGGGAGGAGGCGAGCGGGCAGCCAGCGGCTCCCTCTGCCCTTCTCCCTAAAGCGTAGCGCCCCTGGCCGTCGGGCGGCGCTCAGGCGGGGGCCCATTTCTGGTTATCGCTTCTCGGCCTTTTGGCTAAGATCAAGTGTAGTATCTGTTCTTATCAGTTTAATATCTGATACGTCCCCTATCTGGGGACCATATATTAAATGGATTTTTAGAACAGGGAGATGGAAGAAGAGCTTGCTCTGTCCACTCCACGCATTGACCTGGTATTGCAGTACCTCCAGGACCGGTGCACTTCCCTTTGGGGATATTTGGCTTGTATCAAAAAATAGAAACAAATGACTGTCTGACAGAAAAAAAACAAACATGCATTTTTGGCTCTTTCTTTTGCAAAGAAAGAAGAAGATGAAATGACGACAAAATAAAGCCTCCTTCTTTTTGCTGTGTCTTGTTTGCTCTTTTGCGTGGCTTCTTACTTTCTTTTCTTTTCAGCTCCTCCTCGCATGGAGCAGGAGTGCCGCCTGCTGCCTAGCCTAATTCAGTCCGAACGAGCAGATGCCTAAGAAACTCCTGTTGAAGCTGTATCCAAATAGCCTGCATAGCAAACACTGCAGCAGCAAGCAGCAAGCAGCAAGCAGCAAATGCCTTGACTTGCTGGCTTCTTGTCACAATGGCTGGCTGGCTGAAATGACCTGAACTGAAAAGCCCAGCCACTGGCTGCTTGCATGCTTGCTGCCTGAGTTTCATGGCAGCCCGGACGAGTCGGCTAGCAGAGAAAAAGTGGGCGGTTCCTATGCAAATAAGCAGACGAAGCCTGGTGCCGGAAAAAGAACTGGAAGCATGTGCCTTTTTGGCTGTTTGCTGGCCATGCGGGCCCCCCAGCAGTGTGTGCGGCTGCTTTTCTTTACTCCATAGAAAGTCTTTGGCTTTTGCATCCGTCGTCGTCGTCGCCGCCGCTGCTGCATAGACTCCCCGGGGCTGTGTCGGGAGGAGCGGAGGGACTGGAGGCAGGCCTGCTGGGGGAGGAGGCGAGCGGGCAGCCAGCGGCTCCCTCTGCCCTTCTCCCTAAAGCGTAGCGCCCCTGGCCGTCGGGCGGCGCTCAGGCGGGGGCCCATTTCTGGTTATCGCTTCTCGGCCTTTTGGCTAAGATCAAGTGTAGTATCTGTTCTTATCAGTTTAATATCTGATACGTCCCCTATCTGGGGACCATATATTAAATGGATTTTTAGAACAGGGAGATGGAAGAAGAGCTTGCTCTGTCCACTCCACGCATTGACCTGGTATTGCAGTACCTCCAGGACCGGTGCACTTCCCTTTGGGGATATTTGGCTTGTATCAAAAAATAGAAACAAATGACTGTCTGACAGAAAAAAAACAAACATGCATTTTTGGCTCTTTCTTTTGCAAAGAAAGAAGAAGATGAAATGACGACAAAATAAAGCCTCCTTCTTTTTGCTGTGTCTTGTTTGCTCTTTTGCGTGGCTTCTTACTTTCTTTTCTTTTCAGCTCCTCCTCGCATGGAGCAGGAGTGCCGCCTGCTGCCTAGCCTAATTCAGTCCGAACGAGCAGATGCCTAAGAAACTCCTGTTGAAGCTGTATCCAAATAGCCTGCATAGCAAACACTGCAGCAGCAAGCAGCAAGCAGCAAGCAGCAAATGCCTTGACTTGCTGGCTTCTTGTCACAATGGCTGGCTGGCTGAAATGACCTGAACTGAAAAGCCCAGCCACTGGCTGCTTGCATGCTTGCTGCCTGAGTTTCATGGCAGCCCGGACGAGTCGGCTAGCAGAGAAAAAGTGGGCGGTTCCTATGCAAATAAGCAGACGAAGCCTGGTGCCGGAAAAAGAACTGGAAGCATGTGCCTTTTTGGCTGTTTGCTGGCCATGCGGGCCCCCCAGCAGTGTGTGCGGCTGCTTTTCTTTACTCCATAGAAAGTCTTTGGCTTTTGCATCCGTCGTCGTCGTCGCCGCCGCTGCTGCATAGACTCCCCGGGGCTGTGTCGGGAGGAGCGGAGGGACTGGAGGCAGGCCTGCTGGGGGAGGAGGCGAGCGGGCAGCCAGCGGCTCCCTCTGCCCTTCTCCCTAAAGCGTAGCGCCCCTGGCCGTCGGGCGGCGCTCAGGCGGGGGCCCATTTCTGGTTATCGCTTCTCGGCCTTTTGGCTCAGATCAAGTGTCTGGGCTGAGAGGTTGCGCTGAGTCTGTGACTCCTTGGCCTTGGGTCATCGCTTCCTGGGGAGCTTAAGACCCATGCTGCTATGAGGGAGTCACGCTAACTCGAGCACGGGAGGCGATCAGGAGAGAGAGAAGGAGAGGGGCCGGCGCCTTGGCCTTGAGGGATCGTTCCCCAGGAACTAAACCCTCATGCTGCTTTAGGGGCGCCGCACCTGATCCTGGACGGCCGGTTTGGACAGAGGCGGACAAGCAAGCAAGAGAGTGATGGGCCGGTGCCTTTGCCTGGTGGGATCGCCGTGACTGGCTAAACCCACCTGCTGCTATTAGGGCGCCGCACCAGATCTTGAGTTGGTGTTGGAGAGACGAGGACGAGGATAAAGATGGCGGACTACGCAAACGAGAGGAACTGCATTCGATTTCAGCTGGATGAGTGCAGACGAAGCAGTGGAGGTGTGGAATACCTCGTGGAGGAAATCCTTTTTGAGGTGTTGGAAGTGGATCCTGAACGAATCTTTTGCCTGCAGGAGTTTTTGAAGATGGGAATCTTTGACTTGACGCTGAAAGACGAGCGGGAATGTCAAGTGGTATACGACCGATGTGTTGTGGCAGCAGGTACCCCAAGGATGAGAGGAATCAAAGTGATACCGAGATTTCTACAGCAGGAGAATGCGGTGATTGTACAGATGTTCAATGTTTATGTCATGAAAGAGGACATTGAGAACTTTTTGGCCCGCTTTTGTGAAACAGTTAGAGGAGGAGCAGAAATGAAAAACAAGTATGGACTGTTTAATGGGAGAAGGAAGTTCTGGGTCCGCTTCAGATTGGACCCAGACGGTGACAGAGGAATGCTACACCCTCCTGCAAGTTTCTGCATTGGCAGGAATAAGGGGGTTTTGAACTTTCCAGGACAGTCATTTGATGTGTGTTGTTGGAACTGTGGGAAAAAAGGACATATGGCAGCCAAGTGCTGTGAGAGTAAAAGATGTGACTTTTGTGCAGAGCCGGGACATTTGGCACGCAAGTGCCCCAAGAAAGAAGATACAAGGACACAAAAAGACTTGGGAGATGGGAAAAATTGTGATCATGTGAAAGAAAGGGGTGGGATGGTGGAAAATGTGGCGAAAGTTAGAGAAGAGGATAAGGAAAGAAGATCTGAAAAAATGAAGATAGAACAGAGTCAGCAAAGAATAGAGAAGGATTCTTTAGGTGTGGGGGTAGATAAAGATGAAGGAAAAGGGGACAGTGTGGGGGAGGAAGAAATTAGTGTTCAGGAGGAGGAAAGGGAGTTCGAGAACTGTGGACAGGATAGTGGGAAGGAGAGTGAGTTGGGGTCAGAGGAAGAGGGTGTGTTGGGGGAGGAGGAGGAGGAAGAGAGTGTGTCTGTGGAGGAGGAAGAGAGTGGGTCTGTGGAGGTAGAGGGGGAGGAAATGGAAGGGGGAGAGGAAGAAGAAGAGGGTATGTCTGAGGAGGAGGAGGCAAGGGAAAAGGAAGAGGGAAGGGGAAAGGTGGAGAGAATAGAAAAAGTATTCCAGTGGGGAGCAGAGAATGCAGACTCGTGGAGTTTTATTTGTAATGACAAGCAATTAAAGAAAGCCATAATTGGTTTAAAGAAAAAATTTATTGAGGCTTATGTAAGGAAAAATATTAGTTATTTGAGGTGAATAGGTATAGGCCAGAAGTTGTTTGGAGTGATAAAGAAAATATTTTGACATTTTTTTTGTGTAAAGTAAGTAAATGTTAGCAAAGGGTTGCAATAGAGTTTGTTGTAATGAATAATGTGGTTGGTTTTTTTTGTAAAACATATTATTTTGTTGAAAAGTTTTTTCTTATCTGATGTGTTGTAAAACATGAGAAAGTAAATAAACAATTTAAAACAAAAAAAAAATCTGTTCTTATCAGTTTAATATCTGATACGTCCCCTATCTGGGGACCATATATTAAATGGATTTTTAGAACAGGGAGATGGAAGAAGAGCTTGCTCTGTCCACTCCACGCATTGACCTGGTATTGCAGTACCTCCAGGACCGGTGCACTTCCCTTTGGGGATATTTGGCTTGTATCAAAAAATAGAAACAAATGACTGTCTGACAGAAAAAAAACAAACATGCATTTTTGGCTCTTTCTTTTGCAAAGAAAGAAGAAGATGAAATGACGACAAAATAAAGCCTCCTTCTTTTTGCTGTGTCTTGTTTGCTCTTTTGCGTGGCTTCTTACTTTCTTTTCTTTTCAGCTCCTCCTCGCATGGAGCAGGAGTGCCGCCTGCTGCCTAGCCTAATTCAGTCCGAACGAGCAGATGCCTAAGAAACTCCTGTTGAAGCTGTATCCAAATAGCCTGCATAGCAAACACTGCAGCAGCAAGCAGCAAGCAGCAAGCAGCAAATGCCTTGACTTGCTGGCTTCTTGTCACAATGGCTGGCTGGCTGAAATGACCTGAACTGAAAAGCCCAGCCACTGGCTGCTTGCATGCTTGCTGCCTGAGTTTCATGGCAGCCCGGACGAGTCGGCTAGCAGAGAAAAAGTGGGCGGTTCCTATGCAAATAAGCAGACGAAGCCTGGTGCCGGAAAAAGAACTGGAAGCATGTGCCTTTTTGGCTGTTTGCTGGCCATGCGGGCCCCCCAGCAGTGTGTGCGGCTGCTTTTCTTTACTCCATAGAAAGTCTTTGGCTTTTGCATCCGTCGTCGTCGTCGCCGCCGCTGCTGCATAGACTCCCCGGGGCTGTGTCGGGAGGAGCGGAGGGACTGGAGGCAGGCCTGCTGGGGGAGGAGGCGAGCGGGCAGCCAGCGGCTCCCTCTGCCCTTCTCCCTAAAGCGTAGCGCCCCTGGCCGTCGGGCGGCGCTCAGGCGGGGGCCCATTTCTGGTTATCGCTTCTCGGCCTTTTGGCTAAGATCAAGTGTAGTATCTGTTCTTATCAGTTTAATATCTGATACGTCCCCTATCTGGGGACCATATATTAAATGGATTTTTAGAACAGGGAGATGGAAGAAGAGCTTGCTCTGTCCACTCCACGCATTGACCTGGTATTGCAGTACCTCCAGGACCGGTGCACTTCCCTTTGGGGATATTTGGCTTGTATCAAAAAATAGAAACAAATGACTGTCTGACAGAAAAAAAACAAACATGCATTTTTGGCTCTTTCTTTTGCAAAGAAAGAAGAAGATGAAATGACGACAAAATAAAGCCTCCTTCTTTTTGCTGTGTCTTGTTTGCTCTTTTGCGTGGCTTCTTACTTTCTTTTCTTTTCAGCTCCTCCTCGCATGGAGCAGGAGTGCCGCCTGCTGCCTAGCCTAATTCAGTCCGAACGAGCAGATGCCTAAGAAACTCCTGTTGAAGCTGTATCCAAATAGCCTGCATAGCAAACACTGCAGCAGCAAGCAGCAAGCAGCAAGCAGCAAATGCCTTGACTTGCTGGCTTCTTGTCACAATGGCTGGCTGGCTGAAATGACCTGAACTGAAAAGCCCAGCCACTGGCTGCTTGCATGCTTGCTGCCTGAGTTTCATGGCAGCCCGGACGAGTCGGCTAGCAGAGAAAAAGTGGGCGGTTCCTATGCAAATAAGCAGACGAAGCCTGGTGCCGGAAAAAGAACTGGAAGCATGTGCCTTTTTGGCTGTTTGCTGGCCATGCGGGCCCCCCAGCAGTGTGTGCGGCTGCTTTTCTTTACTCCATAGAAAGTCTTTGGCTTTTGCATCCGTCGTCGTCGTCGCCGCCGCTGCTGCATAGACTCCCCGGGGCTGTGTCGGGAGGAGCGGAGGGACTGGAGGCAGGCCTGCTGGGGGAGGAGGCGAGCGGGCAGCCAGCGGCTCCCTCTGCCCTTCTCCCTAAAGCGTAGCGCCCCTGGCCGTCGGGCGGCGCTCAGGCGGGGGCCCATTTCTGGTTATCGCTTCTCGGCCTTTTGGCTAAGACCAAGTGTCGAAGTCAGAGGGCCAGCAGGGATAGTGCTTCCTCGGCCTTGCGGCATCGGCCCCTCTGGGGTCTTAAGCCGTATTGTAGCTATTGGGGAGGTACAACATCCTGTGCGATTCGGAGGGCGAGCACGAGACGGAGAGTAAGGGGCCGGCGCCTTGGCCTTGGGACATCGCCCGAAAGGGCTTAAGTCCCTTGCTGCTGTGGGGGCGCCGCACCCGAGCTTGAGAGCGGACAAGGAGAGCTGAGACAATGGCGTCTGGAGCTCATATGAGGAATACGCTTCGGTTCCTGGTAGCAGAGGCGGAGAGACAGCGAGTCAGCCTGACGTTTTTCGTGGAGACGATTCTGAATGGAGTGATCGGTTTGGCAGCAACAAAAGTGATGTGTCTGCAGGATTTCCAGAAACAAGGGATCTACGATCTGACCCTTTTTGAAGATGCGGATTGCCTGTGTGCCTACGAAAGGTGCAAAGAGATGGCTTTGGATGAGAACATGCGTGGAATCAGCTTGGGACCAAGTTTTATGCTGGAGATGAGACCAGTTGTGGTGCATATGTATAACCCCTATGCACGGAAAGAAGATATTTTTCTTTTTTTAAAGAGGTACTGCATGGAAGTGAGAGGGGGAGAAGAGTTGTATAACCCTTATAAAATGTACAATGGTAAGAGACGGTATTGGGTGCGGTTCAAAGCAGACTCGACGGGGGTGGGGGGAGTGATGCACCCTCCGGCCAGCTTTAGTATTGCCGGAAACAGGGGTTTTCTTTTCTACCCAGGACAACCTACTTATTGTAGGAAATGTTTTCGTTATGGACACACAAGAGAAAAGTGTGAAAAGACTGAGATGGTGTGTCGCAATTGCGGCGAGGAAGGCCATACGGCGGCCTATTGTAAGATCCCAAAGAAATGTGATGTGTGTGGGGTAAGAGGACATTTGGCACGACAGTGCAAGAAAAGGAGCTATGCTCAAGCTGCAGGAGGGGAGGACACGGATGTGGCAAGCCAAGAGGGAGAGGACCTGGAGAAAAAAGAGGAAGATTTTCTTTTGGACAATATTGCCCAAAGCTTTGTTGGGGGAAAGGGAGAGGGGGGTGAAGGTGGCCAGATCTTGATGGGGAATGGGGTGGCAGAGTCTCTGAGCATGTCTGAGCAAAATTGGGCAGATAGTATGGAGGTTCAAGACACACAGAGTGAGGGAAGGAATGTTGGGGTAGAACAGCAGGAGGAGGGGATGGAGATTACAATTGGGGGGAAAAAACCCCAAAAGCGTAAACAAGAAGTGGACAGTAGAGATGTGAAGGAAGGCCAAGGGGAGGAGGAGAGAGTGGGGCCTAGAGAAAAGGTAGAGAGGGTAGTGAAAAAATATGGAAAAGATCTAACAAAAAAAATGGAGGAATTTGATAAGGCAGTAGGGGAAGTAGAGTTTTGGGTTAAAATATTTAGGAAGCAACATAAAGGGAGTTCAGAGCAACAAATGATACAGAGTTTGGAAAAATTAATGAGTCAAAGGAAAAATATTACTAAAGAGAAATATGAGGAATTGAAAACAGAAGGTTTGCAGTGGGTGGAGGTAAAGGAGGGTAGAGCAGATTTTAAAGGAGAAGAGGAGGAATATATACTAGGAGAAACTGAGGAAATTAGTGAGGAGGAAGTACAAGATTTCGTGAAGCTTACAGAAGTGACAGTGGTGGAAGAGACCCTGGAAGACAGGCAGGAAGAAGGAACGTATAAAGTTCTAGAGAAAATACAAGAGGTGGTGGGGGACTTAGGGAAAGAACAGAAAGAAATAGAAGTAGCAAGTATGGAGGAAAAACCTTTAAACTCAGAAAATAAGGCAAGAGAAGGGAAAGAGGCAAAGGAAGAGGTTCTAGAAGAAGGAAAAGAGGAGAAAGTGGGCCCAAGGAGAGAGGGATGTGTAGTGAAAGCAGCCTCGGATGACTTGATAGGTTATCCTGCCATATTCAAAACGCAAAGTCAGGAAGTAATAGGAACAAGTACAAATGAGAAAGGGGGGGAGGTAAGTACCTCTTTTGAAAGTGTAAGCAGAGGAAAAGGGAAAAATAAAAAAATCGGAAGTGGTGTGAGTATAGAAGAAAGAGAAGAGCAGGGAAGACAAAGAGCGATAGGGAAAAAATGGACCTATGAGGATTGTGTTAAAAGATGGAAAGGAAAGTACAACAGGCACTTGGATAAATGGATAAAAGAGAAGAAAGAAATAGTAGGAAAGGATACTTCGGAGAAAAGCAGAGAAAAAGCAAAAGCTGCAGAGCATGCTATAAATAAGGAATTAGAAAACTGTGAAAGAATATTAGAGAAAGAAATGGAAGACATGGAAGAAAGTAGTGAAAATGATTCGGATAGTTGTAGTGAGGAAGAAGAGCAGATGGATCAAGGCAAAGAGGTGAAACTAAGGAAAGTTGGGGGGACAAGTAGGAGCGAAAGCGAGGAAGAAAGTTCTAGTAAGATGGAAGCTATGGAGACAGGGGGATCCTCAAAAGTTTTTTCAAAACAGGAGGTAGCAAGGAAAATGGAGGGGAAAATGATGGTAGAACAGAAGAAAATTGTAGAAATATGTAGTCAGATAGTTGGGGAAAAAGAGAAAGTGATGGTTAGTGGATTGAGTGGGGAAAAAGTGGAAGAGGTTTTCAAAACAAATTGGGAAATGGAAAAAAAACAGGAATTTTTAGAAAAAAAAAAAAAGGAGGTAGAGGAGAAAGTAGGAGAGGTAGAAGTATGGTATAAAATGATACAGGATACAAGCCCTTATGGGGGGATAGACCAAAGAGTAAGGGAGTTAGAGAGGTTATTAGACCTGAAGCAAAAAATGTCGCCAGAGGAGCTTGAGGCAGAAAAGAAGAATAGAAGGGAGTTTTTAGATAAAAGAAGAGCAAAGTAGTAGACAAAGGAGGTAAAGGGAAATTATGAAATGTGTGTTTAACAGTGGTGGAAATGTTTAAATTGGAAATTTGATTTTTATGTATGTACAAAATGTAATGGTCTTGTAAATGTGGAATGTATTATGTGGAAAAATTGCTATTTACTGTAAATAATGTGAAAGGTTTTTTTGAAAAGATTGTGTGGGGGAGGTTTACGATTGTAAATTCAGGCTGATGGAAAGGTATTTTATTTACTGATGGTAATGTTTTCGGAAATTAAGAAATAGGGATTTTCTGTTAGTTTTTAGAATGTTTGATTGTGTGAAGTAACAATGATTTATTTGTTGAAATGTTTTCTTATTTACTGTTTGTAAATATTTTGAAATGTGAATAAACATTTAAAAAAAAAAAAAATGTAGTATCTGTTCTTATCAGTTTAATATCTGATACGTCCCCTATCTGGGGACCATATATTAAATGGATTTTTAGAACAGGGAGATGGAAGAAGAGCTTGCTCTGTCCACTCCACGCATTGACCTGGTATTGCAGTACCTCCAGGACCGGTGCACTTCCCTTTGGGGATATTTGGCTTGTATCAAAAAATAGAAACAAATGACTGTCTGACAGAAAAAAAACAAACATGCATTTTTGGCTCTTTCTTTTGCAAAGAAAGAAGAAGATGAAATGACGACAAAATAAAGCCTCCTTCTTTTTGCTGTGTCTTGTTTGCTCTTTTGCGTGGCTTCTTACTTTCTTTTCTTTTCAGCTCCTCCTCGCATGGAGCAGGAGTGCCGCCTGCTGCCTAGCCTAATTCAGTCCGAACGAGCAGATGCCTAAGAAACTCCTGTTGAAGCTGTATCCAAATAGCCTGCATAGCAAACACTGCAGCAGCAAGCAGCAAGCAGCAAGCAGCAAATGCCTTGACTTGCTGGCTTCTTGTCACAATGGCTGGCTGGCTGAAATGACCTGAACTGAAAAGCCCAGCCACTGGCTGCTTGCATGCTTGCTGCCTGAGTTTCATGGCAGCCCGGACGAGTCGGCTAGCAGAGAAAAAGTGGGCGGTTCCTATGCAAATAAGCAGACGAAGCCTGGTGCCGGAAAAAGAACTGGAAGCATGTGCCTTTTTGGCTGTTTGCTGGCCATGCGGGCCCCCCAGCAGTGTGTGCGGCTGCTTTTCTTTACTCCATAGAAAGTCTTTGGCTTTTGCATCCGTCGTCGTCGTCGCCGCCGCTGCTGCATAGACTCCCCGGGGCTGTGTCGGGAGGAGCGGAGGGACTGGAGGCAGGCCTGCTGGGGGAGGAGGCGAGCGGGCAGCCAGCGGCTCCCTCTGCCCTTCTCCCTAAAGCGTAGCGCCCCTGGCCGTCGGGCGGCGCTCAGGCGGGGGCCCATTTCTGGTTATCGCTTCTCGGCCTTTTGGCTAAGATCAAGTGTAGTATCTGTTCTTATCAGTTTAATATCTGATACGTCCCCTATCTGGGGACCATATATTAAATGGATTTTTAGAACAGGGAGATGGAAGAAGAGCTTGCTCTGTCCACTCCACGCATTGACCTGGTATTGCAGTACCTCCAGGACCGGTGCACTTCCCTTTGGGGATATTTGGCTTGTATCAAAAAATAGAAACAAATGACTGTCTGACAGAAAAAAAACAAACATGCATTTTTGGCTCTTTCTTTTGCAAAGAAAGAAGAAGATGAAATGACGACAAAATAAAGCCTCCTTCTTTTTGCTGTGTCTTGTTTGCTCTTTTGCGTGGCTTCTTACTTTCTTTTCTTTTCAGCTCCTCCTCGCATGGAGCAGGAGTGCCGCCTGCTGCCTAGCCTAATTCAGTCCGAACGAGCAGATGCCTAAGAAACTCCTGTTGAAGCTGTATCCAAATAGCCTGCATAGCAAACACTGCAGCAGCAAGCAGCAAGCAGCAAGCAGCAAATGCCTTGACTTGCTGGCTTCTTGTCACAATGGCTGGCTGGCTGAAATGACCTGAACTGAAAAGCCCAGCCACTGGCTGCTTGCATGCTTGCTGCCTGAGTTTCATGGCAGCCCGGACGAGTCGGCTAGCAGAGAAAAAGTGGGCGGTTCCTATGCAAATAAGCAGACGAAGCCTGGTGCCGGAAAAAGAACTGGAAGCATGTGCCTTTTTGGCTGTTTGCTGGCCATGCGGGCCCCCCAGCAGTGTGTGCGGCTGCTTTTCTTTACTCCATAGAAAGTCTTTGGCTTTTGCATCCGTCGTCGTCGTCGCCGCCGCTGCTGCATAGACTCCCCGGGGCTGTGTCGGGAGGAGCGGAGGGACTGGAGGCAGGCCTGCTGGGGGAGGAGGCGAGCGGGCAGCCAGCGGCTCCCTCTGCCCTTCTCCCTAAAGCGTAGCGCCCCTGGCCGTCGGGCGGCGCTCAGGCGGGGGCCCATTTCTGGTTATCGCTTCTCGGCCTTTTGGCTAAGATCAAGTGTAGTATCTGTTCTTATCAGTTTAATATCTGATACGTCCCCTATCTGGGGACCATATATTAAATGGATTTTTAGAACAGGGAGATGGAAGAAGAGCTTGCTCTGTCCACTCCACGCATTGACCTGGTATTGCAGTACCTCCAGGACCGGTGCACTTCCCTTTGGGGATATTTGGCTTGTATCAAAAAATAGAAACAAATGACTGTCTGACAGAAAAAAAACAAACATGCATTTTTGGCTCTTTCTTTTGCAAAGAAAGAAGAAGATGAAATGACGACAAAATAAAGCCTCCTTCTTTTTGCTGTGTCTTGTTTGCTCTTTTGCGTGGCTTCTTACTTTCTTTTCTTTTCAGCTCCTCCTCGCATGGAGCAGGAGTGCCGCCTGCTGCCTAGCCTAATTCAGTCCGAACGAGCAGATGCCTAAGAAACTCCTGTTGAAGCTGTATCCAAATAGCCTGCATAGCAAACACTGCAGCAGCAAGCAGCAAGCAGCAAGCAGCAAATGCCTTGACTTGCTGGCTTCTTGTCACAATGGCTGGCTGGCTGAAATGACCTGAACTGAAAAGCCCAGCCACTGGCTGCTTGCATGCTTGCTGCCTGAGTTTCATGGCAGCCCGGACGAGTCGGCTAGCAGAGAAAAAGTGGGCGGTTCCTATGCAAATAAGCAGACGAAGCCTGGTGCCGGAAAAAGAACTGGAAGCATGTGCCTTTTTGGCTGTTTGCTGGCCATGCGGGCCCCCCAGCAGTGTGTGCGGCTGCTTTTCTTTACTCCATAGAAAGTCTTTGGCTTTTGCATCCGTCGTCGTCGTCGCCGCCGCTGCTGCATAGACTCCCCGGGGCTGTGTCGGGAGGAGCGGAGGGACTGGAGGCAGGCCTGCTGGGGGAGGAGGCGAGCGGGCAGCCAGCGGCTCCCTCTGCCCTTCTCCCTAAAGCGTAGCGCCCCTGGCCGTCGGGCGGCGCTCAGGCGGGGGCCCATTTCTGGTTATCGCTTCTCGGCCTTTTGGCTAAGACCAAGTGTCGAAGTCAGAGGGCCAGCAGGGATAGTGCTTCCTCGGCCTTGCGGCATCGGCCCCTCTGGGGTCTTAAGCCGTATTGTAGCTATTGGGGAGGTACAACATCCTGTGCGATTCGGAGGGCGAGCACGAGACGGAGAGTAAGGGGCCGGCGCCTTGGCCTTGGGACATCGCCCGAAAGGGCTTAAGTCCCTTGCTGCTGTGGGGGCGCCGCACCCGAGCTTGAGAGCGGACAAGGAGAGCTGAGACAATGGCGTCTGGAGCTCATATGAGGAATACGCTTCGGTTCCTGGTAGCAGAGGCGGAGAGACAGCGAGTCAGCCTGACGTTTTTCGTGGAGACGATTCTGAATGGAGTGATCGGTTTGGCAGCAACAAAAGTGATGTGTCTGCAGGATTTCCAGAAACAAGGGATCTACGATCTGACCCTTTTTGAAGATGCGGATTGCCTGTGTGCCTACGAAAGGTGCAAAGAGATGGCTTTGGATGAGAACATGCGTGGAATCAGCTTGGGACCAAGTTTTATGCTGGAGATGAGACCAGTTGTGGTGCATATGTATAACCCCTATGCACGGAAAGAAGATATTTTTCTTTTTTTAAAGAGGTACTGCATGGAAGTGAGAGGGGGAGAAGAGTTGTATAACCCTTATAAAATGTACAATGGTAAGAGACGGTATTGGGTGCGGTTCAAAGCAGACTCGACGGGGGTGGGGGGAGTGATGCACCCTCCGGCCAGCTTTAGTATTGCCGGAAACAGGGGTTTTCTTTTCTACCCAGGACAACCTACTTATTGTAGGAAATGTTTTCGTTATGGACACACAAGAGAAAAGTGTGAAAAGACTGAGATGGTGTGTCGCAATTGCGGCGAGGAAGGCCATACGGCGGCCTATTGTAAGATCCCAAAGAAATGTGATGTGTGTGGGGTAAGAGGACATTTGGCACGACAGTGCAAGAAAAGGAGCTATGCTCAAGCTGCAGGAGGGGAGGACACGGATGTGGCAAGCCAAGAGGGAGAGGACCTGGAGAAAAAAGAGGAAGATTTTCTTTTGGACAATATTGCCCAAAGCTTTGTTGGGGGAAAGGGAGAGGGGGGTGAAGGTGGCCAGATCTTGATGGGGAATGGGGTGGCAGAGTCTCTGAGCATGTCTGAGCAAAATTGGGCAGATAGTATGGAGGTTCAAGACACACAGAGTGAGGGAAGGAATGTTGGGGTAGAACAGCAGGAGGAGGGGATGGAGATTACAATTGGGGGGAAAAAACCCCAAAAGCGTAAACAAGAAGTGGACAGTAGAGATGTGAAGGAAGGCCAAGGGGAGGAGGAGAGAGTGGGGCCTAGAGAAAAGGTAGAGAGGGTAGTGAAAAAATATGGAAAAGATCTAACAAAAAAAATGGAGGAATTTGATAAGGCAGTAGGGGAAGTAGAGTTTTGGGTTAAAATATTTAGGAAGCAACATAAAGGGAGTTCAGAGCAACAAATGATACAGAGTTTGGAAAAATTAATGAGTCAAAGGAAAAATATTACTAAAGAGAAATATGAGGAATTGAAAACAGAAGGTTTGCAGTGGGTGGAGGTAAAGGAGGGTAGAGCAGATTTTAAAGGAGAAGAGGAGGAATATATACTAGGAGAAACTGAGGAAATTAGTGAGGAGGAAGTACAAGATTTCGTGAAGCTTACAGAAGTGACAGTGGTGGAAGAGACCCTGGAAGACAGGCAGGAAGAAGGAACGTATAAAGTTCTAGAGAAAATACAAGAGGTGGTGGGGGACTTAGGGAAAGAACAGAAAGAAATAGAAGTAGCAAGTATGGAGGAAAAACCTTTAAACTCAGAAAATAAGGCAAGAGAAGGGAAAGAGGCAAAGGAAGAGGTTCTAGAAGAAGGAAAAGAGGAGAAAGTGGGCCCAAGGAGAGAGGGATGTGTAGTGAAAGCAGCCTCGGATGACTTGATAGGTTATCCTGCCATATTCAAAACGCAAAGTCAGGAAGTAATAGGAACAAGTACAAATGAGAAAGGGGGGGAGGTAAGTACCTCTTTTGAAAGTGTAAGCAGAGGAAAAGGGAAAAATAAAAAAATCGGAAGTGGTGTGAGTATAGAAGAAAGAGAAGAGCAGGGAAGACAAAGAGCGATAGGGAAAAAATGGACCTATGAGGATTGTGTTAAAAGATGGAAAGGAAAGTACAACAGGCACTTGGATAAATGGATAAAAGAGAAGAAAGAAATAGTAGGAAAGGATACTTCGGAGAAAAGCAGAGAAAAAGCAAAAGCTGCAGAGCATGCTATAAATAAGGAATTAGAAAACTGTGAAAGAATATTAGAGAAAGAAATGGAAGACATGGAAGAAAGTAGTGAAAATGATTCGGATAGTTGTAGTGAGGAAGAAGAGCAGATGGATCAAGGCAAAGAGGTGAAACTAAGGAAAGTTGGGGGGACAAGTAGGAGCGAAAGCGAGGAAGAAAGTTCTAGTAAGATGGAAGCTATGGAGACAGGGGGATCCTCAAAAGTTTTTTCAAAACAGGAGGTAGCAAGGAAAATGGAGGGGAAAATGATGGTAGAACAGAAGAAAATTGTAGAAATATGTAGTCAGATAGTTGGGGAAAAAGAGAAAGTGATGGTTAGTGGATTGAGTGGGGAAAAAGTGGAAGAGGTTTTCAAAACAAATTGGGAAATGGAAAAAAAACAGGAATTTTTAGAAAAAAAAAAAAAGGAGGTAGAGGAGAAAGTAGGAGAGGTAGAAGTATGGTATAAAATGATACAGGATACAAGCCCTTATGGGGGGATAGACCAAAGAGTAAGGGAGTTAGAGAGGTTATTAGACCTGAAGCAAAAAATGTCGCCAGAGGAGCTTGAGGCAGAAAAGAAGAATAGAAGGGAGTTTTTAGATAAAAGAAGAGCAAAGTAGTAGACAAAGGAGGTAAAGGGAAATTATGAAATGTGTGTTTAACAGTGGTGGAAATGTTTAAATTGGAAATTTGATTTTTATGTATGTACAAAATGTAATGGTCTTGTAAATGTGGAATGTATTATGTGGAAAAATTGCTATTTACTGTAAATAATGTGAAAGGTTTTTTTGAAAAGATTGTGTGGGGGAGGTTTACGATTGTAAATTCAGGCTGATGGAAAGGTATTTTATTTACTGATGGTAATGTTTTCGGAAATTAAGAAATAGGGATTTTCTGTTAGTTTTTAGAATGTTTGATTGTGTGAAGTAACAATGATTTATTTGTTGAAATGTTTTCTTATTTACTGTTTGTAAATATTTTGAAATGTGAATAAACATTTAAAAAAAAAAAAAATCTGTTCTTATCAGTTTAATATCTGATACGTCCCCTATCTGGGGACCATATATTAAATGGATTTTTAGAACAGGGAGATGGAAGAAGAGCTTGCTCTGTCCACTCCACGCATTGACCTGGTATTGCAGTACCTCCAGGACCGGTGCACTTCCCTTTGGGGATATTTGGCTTGTATCAAAAAATAGAAACAAATGACTGTCTGACAGAAAAAAAACAAACATGCATTTTTGGCTCTTTCTTTTGCAAAGAAAGAAGAAGATGAAATGACGACAAAATAAAGCCTCCTTCTTTTTGCTGTGTCTTGTTTGCTCTTTTGCGTGGCTTCTTACTTTCTTTTCTTTTCAGCTCCTCCTCGCATGGAGCAGGAGTGCCGCCTGCTGCCTAGCCTAATTCAGTCCGAACGAGCAGATGCCTAAGAAACTCCTGTTGAAGCTGTATCCAAATAGCCTGCATAGCAAACACTGCAGCAGCAAGCAGCAAGCAGCAAGCAGCAAATGCCTTGACTTGCTGGCTTCTTGTCACAATGGCTGGCTGGCTGAAATGACCTGAACTGAAAAGCCCAGCCACTGGCTGCTTGCATGCTTGCTGCCTGAGTTTCATGGCAGCCCGGACGAGTCGGCTAGCAGAGAAAAAGTGGGCGGTTCCTATGCAAATAAGCAGACGAAGCCTGGTGCCGGAAAAAGAACTGGAAGCATGTGCCTTTTTGGCTGTTTGCTGGCCATGCGGGCCCCCCAGCAGTGTGTGCGGCTGCTTTTCTTTACTCCATAGAAAGTCTTTGGCTTTTGCATCCGTCGTCGTCGTCGCCGCCGCTGCTGCATAGACTCCCCGGGGCTGTGTCGGGAGGAGCGGAGGGACTGGAGGCAGGCCTGCTGGGGGAGGAGGCGAGCGGGCAGCCAGCGGCTCCCTCTGCCCTTCTCCCTAAAGCGTAGCGCCCCTGGCCGTCGGGCGGCGCTCAGGCGGGGGCCCATTTCTGGTTATCGCTTCTCGGCCTTTTGGCTAAGATCAAGTGTAGTATCTGTTCTTATCAGTTTAATATCTGATACGTCCCCTATCTGGGGACCATATATTAAATGGATTTTTAGAACAGGGAGATGGAAGAAGAGCTTGCTCTGTCCACTCCACGCATTGACCTGGTATTGCAGTACCTCCAGGACCGGTGCACTTCCCTTTGGGGATATTTGGCTTGTATCAAAAAATAGAAACAAATGACTGTCTGACAGAAAAAAAACAAACATGCATTTTTGGCTCTTTCTTTTGCAAAGAAAGAAGAAGATGAAATGACGACAAAATAAAGCCTCCTTCTTTTTGCTGTGTCTTGTTTGCTCTTTTGCGTGGCTTCTTACTTTCTTTTCTTTTCAGCTCCTCCTCGCATGGAGCAGGAGTGCCGCCTGCTGCCTAGCCTAATTCAGTCCGAACGAGCAGATGCCTAAGAAACTCCTGTTGAAGCTGTATCCAAATAGCCTGCATAGCAAACACTGCAGCAGCAAGCAGCAAGCAGCAAGCAGCAAATGCCTTGACTTGCTGGCTTCTTGTCACAATGGCTGGCTGGCTGAAATGACCTGAACTGAAAAGCCCAGCCACTGGCTGCTTGCATGCTTGCTGCCTGAGTTTCATGGCAGCCCGGACGAGTCGGCTAGCAGAGAAAAAGTGGGCGGTTCCTATGCAAATAAGCAGACGAAGCCTGGTGCCGGAAAAAGAACTGGAAGCATGTGCCTTTTTGGCTGTTTGCTGGCCATGCGGGCCCCCCAGCAGTGTGTGCGGCTGCTTTTCTTTACTCCATAGAAAGTCTTTGGCTTTTGCATCCGTCGTCGTCGTCGCCGCCGCTGCTGCATAGACTCCCCGGGGCTGTGTCGGGAGGAGCGGAGGGACTGGAGGCAGGCCTGCTGGGGGAGGAGGCGAGCGGGCAGCCAGCGGCTCCCTCTGCCCTTCTCCCTAAAGCGTAGCGCCCCTGGCCGTCGGGCGGCGCTCAGGCGGGGGCCCATTTCTGGTTATCGCTTCTCGGCCTTTTGGCTAAGATCAAGTGTAGTATCTGTTCTTATCAGTTTAATATCTGATACGTCCCCTATCTGGGGACCATATATTAAATGGATTTTTAGAACAGGGAGATGGAAGAAGAGCTTGCTCTGTCCACTCCACGCATTGACCTGGTATTGCAGTACCTCCAGGACCGGTGCACTTCCCTTTGGGGATATTTGGCTTGTATCAAAAAATAGAAACAAATGACTGTCTGACAGAAAAAAAACAAACATGCATTTTTGGCTCTTTCTTTTGCAAAGAAAGAAGAAGATGAAATGACGACAAAATAAAGCCTCCTTCTTTTTGCTGTGTCTTGTTTGCTCTTTTGCGTGGCTTCTTACTTTCTTTTCTTTTCAGCTCCTCCTCGCATGGAGCAGGAGTGCCGCCTGCTGCCTAGCCTAATTCAGTCCGAACGAGCAGATGCCTAAGAAACTCCTGTTGAAGCTGTATCCAAATAGCCTGCATAGCAAACACTGCAGCAGCAAGCAGCAAGCAGCAAGCAGCAAATGCCTTGACTTGCTGGCTTCTTGTCACAATGGCTGGCTGGCTGAAATGACCTGAACTGAAAAGCCCAGCCACTGGCTGCTTGCATGCTTGCTGCCTGAGTTTCATGGCAGCCCGGACGAGTCGGCTAGCAGAGAAAAAGTGGGCGGTTCCTATGCAAATAAGCAGACGAAGCCTGGTGCCGGAAAAAGAACTGGAAGCATGTGCCTTTTTGGCTGTTTGCTGGCCATGCGGGCCCCCCAGCAGTGTGTGCGGCTGCTTTTCTTTACTCCATAGAAAGTCTTTGGCTTTTGCATCCGTCGTCGTCGTCGCCGCCGCTGCTGCATAGACTCCCCGGGGCTGTGTCGGGAGGAGCGGAGGGACTGGAGGCAGGCCTGCTGGGGGAGGAGGCGAGCGGGCAGCCAGCGGCTCCCTCTGCCCTTCTCCCTAAAGCGTAGCGCCCCTGGCCGTCGGGCGGCGCTCAGGCGGGGGCCCATTTCTGGTTAT
The DNA here is from genome assembly GCF_040206685.1 of Ascaphus truei. Lineage (NCBI taxonomy): Eukaryota > Metazoa > Chordata > Amphibia > Anura > Ascaphidae > Ascaphus > Ascaphus truei. The sequence goes on along the minus strand of NW_027454464.1, from coordinate 18,849 downwards.
CGCTTCTCGGCCTTTTGGCTAAGATCAAGTGTAGTATCTGTTCTTATCAGTTTAATATCTGATACGTCCCCTATCTGGGGACCATATATTAAATGGATTTTTAGAACAGGGAGATGGAAGAAGAGCTTGCTCTGTCCACTCCACGCATTGACCTGGTATTGCAGTACCTCCAGGACCGGTGCACTTCCCTTTGGGGATATTTGGCTTGTATCAAAAAATAGAAACAAATGACTGTCTGACAGAAAAAAAACAAACATGCATTTTTGGCTCTTTCTTTTGCAAAGAAAGAAGAAGATGAAATGACGACAAAATAAAGCCTCCTTCTTTTTGCTGTGTCTTGTTTGCTCTTTTGCGTGGCTTCTTACTTTCTTTTCTTTTCAGCTCCTCCTCGCATGGAGCAGGAGTGCCGCCTGCTGCCTAGCCTAATTCAGTCCGAACGAGCAGATGCCTAAGAAACTCCTGTTGAAGCTGTATCCAAATAGCCTGCATAGCAAACACTGCAGCAGCAAGCAGCAAGCAGCAAGCAGCAAATGCCTTGACTTGCTGGCTTCTTGTCACAATGGCTGGCTGGCTGAAATGACCTGAACTGAAAAGCCCAGCCACTGGCTGCTTGCATGCTTGCTGCCTGAGTTTCATGGCAGCCCGGACGAGTCGGCTAGCAGAGAAAAAGTGGGCGGTTCCTATGCAAATAAGCAGACGAAGCCTGGTGCCGGAAAAAGAACTGGAAGCATGTGCCTTTTTGGCTGTTTGCTGGCCATGCGGGCCCCCCAGCAGTGTGTGCGGCTGCTTTTCTTTACTCCATAGAAAGTCTTTGGCTTTTGCATCCGTCGTCGTCGTCGCCGCCGCTGCTGCATAGACTCCCCGGGGCTGTGTCGGGAGGAGCGGAGGGACTGGAGGCAGGCCTGCTGGGGGAGGAGGCGAGCGGGCAGCCAGCGGCTCCCTCTGCCCTTCTCCCTAAAGCGTAGCGCCCCTGGCCGTCGGGCGGCGCTCAGGCGGGGGCCCATTTCTGGTTATCGCTTCTCGGCCTTTTGGCTAAGATCAAGTGTAGTATCTGTTCTTATCAGTTTAATATCTGATACGTCCCCTATCTGGGGACCATATATTAAATGGATTTTTAGAACAGGGAGATGGAAGAAGAGCTTGCTCTGTCCACTCCACGCATTGACCTGGTATTGCAGTACCTCCAGGACCGGTGCACTTCCCTTTGGGGATATTTGGCTTGTATCAAAAAATAGAAACAAATGACTGTCTGACAGAAAAAAAACAAACATGCATTTTTGGCTCTTTCTTTTGCAAAGAAAGAAGAAGATGAAATGACGACAAAATAAAGCCTCCTTCTTTTTGCTGTGTCTTGTTTGCTCTTTTGCGTGGCTTCTTACTTTCTTTTCTTTTCAGCTCCTCCTCGCATGGAGCAGGAGTGCCGCCTGCTGCCTAGCCTAATTCAGTCCGAACGAGCAGATGCCTAAGAAACTCCTGTTGAAGCTGTATCCAAATAGCCTGCATAGCAAACACTGCAGCAGCAAGCAGCAAGCAGCAAGCAGCAAATGCCTTGACTTGCTGGCTTCTTGTCACAATGGCTGGCTGGCTGAAATGACCTGAACTGAAAAGCCCAGCCACTGGCTGCTTGCATGCTTGCTGCCTGAGTTTCATGGCAGCCCGGACGAGTCGGCTAGCAGAGAAAAAGTGGGCGGTTCCTATGCAAATAAGCAGACGAAGCCTGGTGCCGGAAAAAGAACTGGAAGCATGTGCCTTTTTGGCTGTTTGCTGGCCATGCGGGCCCCCCAGCAGTGTGTGCGGCTGCTTTTCTTTACTCCATAGAAAGTCTTTGGCTTTTGCATCCGTCGTCGTCGTCGCCGCCGCTGCTGCATAGACTCCCCGGGGCTGTGTCGGGAGGAGCGGAGGGACTGGAGGCAGGCCTGCTGGGGGAGGAGGCGAGCGGGCAGCCAGCGGCTCCCTCTGCCCTTCTCCCTAAAGCGTAGCGCCCCTGGCCGTCGGGCGGCGCTCAGGCGGGGGCCCATTTCTGGTTATCGCTTCTCGGCCTTTTGGCTAAGATCAAGTGTAGTATCTGTTCTTATCAGTTTAATATCTGATACGTCCCCTATCTGGGGACCATATATTAAATGGATTTTTAGAACAGGGAGATGGAAGAAGAGCTTGCTCTGTCCACTCCACGCATTGACCTGGTATTGCAGTACCTCCAGGACCGGTGCACTTCCCTTTGGGGATATTTGGCTTGTATCAAAAAATAGAAACAAATGACTGTCTGACAGAAAAAAAACAAACATGCATTTTTGGCTCTTTCTTTTGCAAAGAAAGAAGAAGATGAAATGACGACAAAATAAAGCCTCCTTCTTTTTGCTGTGTCTTGTTTGCTCTTTTGCGTGGCTTCTTACTTTCTTTTCTTTTCAGCTCCTCCTCGCATGGAGCAGGAGTGCCGCCTGCTGCCTAGCCTAATTCAGTCCGAACGAGCAGATGCCTAAGAAACTCCTGTTGAAGCTGTATCCAAATAGCCTGCATAGCAAACACTGCAGCAGCAAGCAGCAAGCAGCAAGCAGCAAATGCCTTGACTTGCTGGCTTCTTGTCACAATGGCTGGCTGGCTGAAATGACCTGAACTGAAAAGCCCAGCCACTGGCTGCTTGCATGCTTGCTGCCTGAGTTTCATGGCAGCCCGGACGAGTCGGCTAGCAGAGAAAAAGTGGGCGGTTCCTATGCAAATAAGCAGACGAAGCCTGGTGCCGGAAAAAGAACTGGAAGCATGTGCCTTTTTGGCTGTTTGCTGGCCATGCGGGCCCCCCAGCAGTGTGTGCGGCTGCTTTTCTTTACTCCATAGAAAGTCTTTGGCTTTTGCATCCGTCGTCGTCGTCGCCGCCGCTGCTGCATAGACTCCCCGGGGCTGTGTCGGGAGGAGCGGAGGGACTGGAGGCAGGCCTGCTGGGGGAGGAGGCGAGCGGGCAGCCAGCGGCTCCCTCTGCCCTTCTCCCTAAAGCGTAGCGCCCCTGGCCGTCGGGCGGCGCTCAGGCGGGGGCCCATTTCTGGTTATCGCTTCTCGGCCTTTTGGCTAAGATCAAGTGTAGTATCTGTTCTTATCAGTTTAATATCTGATACGTCCCCTATCTGGGGACCATATATTAAATGGATTTTTAGAACAGGGAGATGGAAGAAGAGCTTGCTCTGTCCACTCCACGCATTGACCTGGTATTGCAGTACCTCCAGGACCGGTGCACTTCCCTTTGGGGATATTTGGCTTGTATCAAAAAATAGAAACAAATGACTGTCTGACAGAAAAAAAACAAACATGCATTTTTGGCTCTTTCTTTTGCAAAGAAAGAAGAAGATGAAATGACGACAAAATAAAGCCTCCTTCTTTTTGCTGTGTCTTGTTTGCTCTTTTGCGTGGCTTCTTACTTTCTTTTCTTTTCAGCTCCTCCTCGCATGGAGCAGGAGTGCCGCCTGCTGCCTAGCCTAATTCAGTCCGAACGAGCAGATGCCTAAGAAACTCCTGTTGAAGCTGTATCCAAATAGCCTGCATAGCAAACACTGCAGCAGCAAGCAGCAAGCAGCAAGCAGCAAATGCCTTGACTTGCTGGCTTCTTGTCACAATGGCTGGCTGGCTGAAATGACCTGAACTGAAAAGCCCAGCCACTGGCTGCTTGCATGCTTGCTGCCTGAGTTTCATGGCAGCCCGGACGAGTCGGCTAGCAGAGAAAAAGTGGGCGGTTCCTATGCAAATAAGCAGACGAAGCCTGGTGCCGGAAAAAGAACTGGAAGCATGTGCCTTTTTGGCTGTTTGCTGGCCATGCGGGCCCCCCAGCAGTGTGTGCGGCTGCTTTTCTTTACTCCATAGAAAGTCTTTGGCTTTTGCATCCGTCGTCGTCGTCGCCGCCGCTGCTGCATAGACTCCCCGGGGCTGTGTCGGGAGGAGCGGAGGGACTGGAGGCAGGCCTGCTGGGGGAGGAGGCGAGCGGGCAGCCAGCGGCTCCCTCTGCCCTTCTCCCTAAAGCGTAGCGCCCCTGGCCGTCGGGCGGCGCTCAGGCGGGGGCCCATTTCTGGTTATCGCTTCTCGGCCTTTTGGCTAAGATCAAGTGTAGTATCTGTTCTTATCAGTTTAATATCTGATACGTCCCCTATCTGGGGACCATATATTAAATGGATTTTTAGAACAGGGAGATGGAAGAAGAGCTTGCTCTGTCCACTCCACGCATTGACCTGGTATTGCAGTACCTCCAGGACCGGTGCACTTCCCTTTGGGGATATTTGGCTTGTATCAAAAAATAGAAACAAATGACTGTCTGACAGAAAAAAAACAAACATGCATTTTTGGCTCTTTCTTTTGCAAAGAAAGAAGAAGATGAAATGACGACAAAATAAAGCCTCCTTCTTTTTGCTGTGTCTTGTTTGCTCTTTTGCGTGGCTTCTTACTTTCTTTTCTTTTCAGCTCCTCCTCGCATGGAGCAGGAGTGCCGCCTGCTGCCTAGCCTAATTCAGTCCGAACGAGCAGATGCCTAAGAAACTCCTGTTGAAGCTGTATCCAAATAGCCTGCATAGCAAACACTGCAGCAGCAAGCAGCAAGCAGCAAGCAGCAAATGCCTTGACTTGCTGGCTTCTTGTCACAATGGCTGGCTGGCTGAAATGACCTGAACTGAAAAGCCCAGCCACTGGCTGCTTGCATGCTTGCTGCCTGAGTTTCATGGCAGCCCGGACGAGTCGGCTAGCAGAGAAAAAGTGGGCGGTTCCTATGCAAATAAGCAGACGAAGCCTGGTGCCGGAAAAAGAACTGGAAGCATGTGCCTTTTTGGCTGTTTGCTGGCCATGCGGGCCCCCCAGCAGTGTGTGCGGCTGCTTTTCTTTACTCCATAGAAAGTCTTTGGCTTTTGCATCCGTCGTCGTCGTCGCCGCCGCTGCTGCATAGACTCCCCGGGGCTGTGTCGGGAGGAGCGGAGGGACTGGAGGCAGGCCTGCTGGGGGAGGAGGCGAGCGGGCAGCCAGCGGCTCCCTCTGCCCTTCTCCCTAAAGCGTAGCGCCCCTGGCCGTCGGGCGGCGCTCAGGCGGGGGCCCATTTCTGGTTATCGCTTCTCGGCCTTTTGGCTAAGATCAAGTGTAGTATCTGTTCTTATCAGTTTAATATCTGATACGTCCCCTATCTGGGGACCATATATTAAATGGATTTTTAGAACAGGGAGATGGAAGAAGAGCTTGCTCTGTCCACTCCACGCATTGACCTGGTATTGCAGTACCTCCAGGACCGGTGCACTTCCCTTTGGGGATATTTGGCTTGTATCAAAAAATAGAAACAAATGACTGTCTGACAGAAAAAAAACAAACATGCATTTTTGGCTCTTTCTTTTGCAAAGAAAGAAGAAGATGAAATGACGACAAAATAAAGCCTCCTTCTTTTTGCTGTGTCTTGTTTGCTCTTTTGCGTGGCTTCTTACTTTCTTTTCTTTTCAGCTCCTCCTCGCATGGAGCAGGAGTGCCGCCTGCTGCCTAGCCTAATTCAGTCCGAACGAGCAGATGCCTAAGAAACTCCTGTTGAAGCTGTATCCAAATAGCCTGCATAGCAAACACTGCAGCAGCAAGCAGCAAGCAGCAAGCAGCAAATGCCTTGACTTGCTGGCTTCTTGTCACAATGGCTGGCTGGCTGAAATGACCTGAACTGAAAAGCCCAGCCACTGGCTGCTTGCATGCTTGCTGCCTGAGTTTCATGGCAGCCCGGACGAGTCGGCTAGCAGAGAAAAAGTGGGCGGTTCCTATGCAAATAAGCAGACGAAGCCTGGTGCCGGAAAAAGAACTGGAAGCATGTGCCTTTTTGGCTGTTTGCTGGCCATGCGGGCCCCCCAGCAGTGTGTGCGGCTGCTTTTCTTTACTCCATAGAAAGTCTTTGGCTTTTGCATCCGTCGTCGTCGTCGCCGCCGCTGCTGCATAGACTCCCCGGGGCTGTGTCGGGAGGAGCGGAGGGACTGGAGGCAGGCCTGCTGGGGGAGGAGGCGAGCGGGCAGCCAGCGGCTCCCTCTGCCCTTCTCCCTAAAGCGTAGCGCCCCTGGCCGTCGGGCGGCGCTCAGGCGGGGGCCCATTTCTGGTTATCGCTTCTCGGCCTTTTGGCTAAGATCAAGTGTAGTATCTGTTCTTATCAGTTTAATATCTGATACGTCCCCTATCTGGGGACCATATATTAAATGGATTTTTAGAACAGGGAGATGGAAGAAGAGCTTGCTCTGTCCACTCCACGCATTGACCTGGTATTGCAGTACCTCCAGGACCGGTGCACTTCCCTTTGGGGATATTTGGCTTGTATCAAAAAATAGAAACAAATGACTGTCTGACAGAAAAAAAACAAACATGCATTTTTGGCTCTTTCTTTTGCAAAGAAAGAAGAAGATGAAATGACGACAAAATAAAGCCTCCTTCTTTTTGCTGTGTCTTGTTTGCTCTTTTGCGTGGCTTCTTACTTTCTTTTCTTTTCAGCTCCTCCTCGCATGGAGCAGGAGTGCCGCCTGCTGCCTAGCCTAATTCAGTCCGAACGAGCAGATGCCTAAGAAACTCCTGTTGAAGCTGTATCCAAATAGCCTGCATAGCAAACACTGCAGCAGCAAGCAGCAAGCAGCAAGCAGCAAATGCCTTGACTTGCTGGCTTCTTGTCACAATGGCTGGCTGGCTGAAATGACCTGAACTGAAAAGCCCAGCCACTGGCTGCTTGCATGCTTGCTGCCTGAGTTTCATGGCAGCCCGGACGAGTCGGCTAGCAGAGAAAAAGTGGGCGGTTCCTATGCAAATAAGCAGACGAAGCCTGGTGCCGGAAAAAGAACTGGAAGCATGTGCCTTTTTGGCTGTTTGCTGGCCATGCGGGCCCCCCAGCAGTGTGTGCGGCTGCTTTTCTTTACTCCATAGAAAGTCTTTGGCTTTTGCATCCGTCGTCGTCGTCGCCGCCGCTGCTGCATAGACTCCCCGGGGCTGTGTCGGGAGGAGCGGAGGGACTGGAGGCAGGCCTGCTGGGGGAGGAGGCGAGCGGGCAGCCAGCGGCTCCCTCTGCCCTTCTCCCTAAAGCGTAGCGCCCCTGGCCGTCGGGCGGCGCTCAGGCGGGGGCCCATTTCTGGTTATCGCTTCTCGGCCTTTTGGCTAAGATCAAGTGTAGTATCTGTTCTTATCAGTTTAATATCTGATACGTCCCCTATCTGGGGACCATATATTAAATGGATTTTTAGAACAGGGAGATGGAAGAAGAGCTTGCTCTGTCCACTCCACGCATTGACCTGGTATTGCAGTACCTCCAGGACCGGTGCACTTCCCTTTGGGGATATTTGGCTTGTATCAAAAAATAGAAACAAATGACTGTCTGACAGAAAAAAAACAAACATGCATTTTTGGCTCTTTCTTTTGCAAAGAAAGAAGAAGATGAAATGACGACAAAATAAAGCCTCCTTCTTTTTGCTGTGTCTTGTTTGCTCTTTTGCGTGGCTTCTTACTTTCTTTTCTTTTCAGCTCCTCCTCGCATGGAGCAGGAGTGCCGCCTGCTGCCTAGCCTAATTCAGTCCGAACGAGCAGATGCCTAAGAAACTCCTGTTGAAGCTGTATCCAAATAGCCTGCATAGCAAACACTGCAGCAGCAAGCAGCAAGCAGCAAGCAGCAAATGCCTTGACTTGCTGGCTTCTTGTCACAATGGCTGGCTGGCTGAAATGACCTGAACTGAAAAGCCCAGCCACTGGCTGCTTGCATGCTTGCTGCCTGAGTTTCATGGCAGCCCGGACGAGTCGGCTAGCAGAGAAAAAGTGGGCGGTTCCTATGCAAATAAGCAGACGAAGCCTGGTGCCGGAAAAAGAACTGGAAGCATGTGCCTTTTTGGCTGTTTGCTGGCCATGCGGGCCCCCCAGCAGTGTGTGCGGCTGCTTTTCTTTACTCCATAGAAAGTCTTTGGCTTTTGCATCCGTCGTCGTCGTCGCCGCCGCTGCTGCATAGACTCCCCGGGGCTGTGTCGGGAGGAGCGGAGGGACTGGAGGCAGGCCTGCTGGGGGAGGAGGCGAGCGGGCAGCCAGCGGCTCCCTCTGCCCTTCTCCCTAAAGCGTAGCGCCCCTGGCCGTCGGGCGGCGCTCAGGCGGGGGCCCATTTCTGGTTATCGCTTCTCGGCCTTTTGGCTAAGATCAAGTGTAGTATCTGTTCTTATCAGTTTAATATCTGATACGTCCCCTATCTGGGGACCATATATTAAATGGATTTTTAGAACAGGGAGATGGAAGAAGAGCTTGCTCTGTCCACTCCACGCATTGACCTGGTATTGCAGTACCTCCAGGACCGGTGCACTTCCCTTTGGGGATATTTGGCTTGTATCAAAAAATAGAAACAAATGACTGTCTGACAGAAAAAAAACAAACATGCATTTTTGGCTCTTTCTTTTGCAAAGAAAGAAGAAGATGAAATGACGACAAAATAAAGCCTCCTTCTTTTTGCTGTGTCTTGTTTGCTCTTTTGCGTGGCTTCTTACTTTCTTTTCTTTTCAGCTCCTCCTCGCATGGAGCAGGAGTGCCGCCTGCTGCCTAGCCTAATTCAGTCCGAACGAGCAGATGCCTAAGAAACTCCTGTTGAAGCTGTATCCAAATAGCCTGCATAGCAAACACTGCAGCAGCAAGCAGCAAGCAGCAAGCAGCAAATGCCTTGACTTGCTGGCTTCTTGTCACAATGGCTGGCTGGCTGAAATGACCTGAACTGAAAAGCCCAGCCACTGGCTGCTTGCATGCTTGCTGCCTGAGTTTCATGGCAGCCCGGACGAGTCGGCTAGCAGAGAAAAAGTGGGCGGTTCCTATGCAAATAAGCAGACGAAGCCTGGTGCCGGAAAAAGAACTGGAAGCATGTGCCTTTTTGGCTGTTTGCTGGCCATGCGGGCCCCCCAGCAGTGTGTGCGGCTGCTTTTCTTTACTCCATAGAAAGTCTTTGGCTTTTGCATCCGTCGTCGTCGTCGCCGCCGCTGCTGCATAGACTCCCCGGGGCTGTGTCGGGAGGAGCGGAGGGACTGGAGGCAGGCCTGCTGGGGGAGGAGGCGAGCGGGCAGCCAGCGGCTCCCTCTGCCCTTCTCCCTAAAGCGTAGCGCCCCTGGCCGTCGGGCGGCGCTCAGGCGGGGGCCCATTTCTGGTTATCGCTTCTCGGCCTTTTGGCTAAGATCAAGTGTAGTATCTGTTCTTATCAGTTTAATATCTGATACGTCCCCTATCTGGGGACCATATATTAAATGGATTTTTAGAACAGGGAGATGGAAGAAGAGCTTGCTCTGTCCACTCCACGCATTGACCTGGTATTGCAGTACCTCCAGGACCGGTGCACTTCCCTTTGGGGATATTTGGCTTGTATCAAAAAATAGAAACAAATGACTGTCTGACAGAAAAAAAACAAACATGCATTTTTGGCTCTTTCTTTTGCAAAGAAAGAAGAAGATGAAATGACGACAAAATAAAGCCTCCTTCTTTTTGCTGTGTCTTGTTTGCTCTTTTGCGTGGCTTCTTACTTTCTTTTCTTTTCAGCTCCTCCTCGCATGGAGCAGGAGTGCCGCCTGCTGCCTAGCCTAATTCAGTCCGAACGAGCAGATGCCTAAGAAACTCCTGTTGAAGCTGTATCCAAATAGCCTGCATAGCAAACACTGCAGCAGCAAGCAGCAAGCAGCAAGCAGCAAATGCCTTGACTTGCTGGCTTCTTGTCACAATGGCTGGCTGGCTGAAATGACCTGAACTGAAAAGCCCAGCCACTGGCTGCTTGCATGCTTGCTGCCTGAGTTTCATGGCAGCCCGGACGAGTCGGCTAGCAGAGAAAAAGTGGGCGGTTCCTATGCAAATAAGCAGACGAAGCCTGGTGCCGGAAAAAGAACTGGAAGCATGTGCCTTTTTGGCTGTTTGCTGGCCATGCGGGCCCCCCAGCAGTGTGTGCGGCTGCTTTTCTTTACTCCATAGAAAGTCTTTGGCTTTTGCATCCGTCGTCGTCGTCGCCGCCGCTGCTGCATAGACTCCCCGGGGCTGTGTCGGGAGGAGCGGAGGGACTGGAGGCAGGCCTGCTGGGGGAGGAGGCGAGCGGGCAGCCAGCGGCTCCCTCTGCCCTTCTCCCTAAAGCGTAGCGCCCCTGGCCGTCGGGCGGCGCTCAGGCGGGGGCCCATTTCTGGTTATCGCTTCTCGGCCTTTTGGCTAAGATCAAGTGTAGTATCTGTTCTTATCAGTTTAATATCTGATACGTCCCCTATCTGGGGACCATATATTAAATGGATTTTTAGAACAGGGAGATGGAAGAAGAGCTTGCTCTGTCCACTCCACGCATTGACCTGGTATTGCAGTACCTCCAGGACCGGTGCACTTCCCTTTGGGGATATTTGGCTTGTATCAAAAAATAGAAACAAATGACTGTCTGACAGAAAAAAAACAAACATGCATTTTTGGCTCTTTCTTTTGCAAAGAAAGAAGAAGATGAAATGACGACAAAATAAAGCCTCCTTCTTTTTGCTGTGTCTTGTTTGCTCTTTTGCGTGGCTTCTTACTTTCTTTTCTTTTCAGCTCCTCCTCGCATGGAGCAGGAGTGCCGCCTGCTGCCTAGCCTAATTCAGTCCGAACGAGCAGATGCCTAAGAAACTCCTGTTGAAGCTGTATCCAAATAGCCTGCATAGCAAACACTGCAGCAGCAAGCAGCAAGCAGCAAGCAGCAAATGCCTTGACTTGCTGGCTTCTTGTCACAATGGCTGGCTGGCTGAAATGACCTGAACTGAAAAGCCCAGCCACTGGCTGCTTGCATGCTTGCTGCCTGAGTTTCATGGCAGCCCGGACGAGTCGGCTAGCAGAGAAAAAGTGGGCGGTTCCTATGCAAATAAGCAGACGAAGCCTGGTGCCGGAAAAAGAACTGGAAGCATGTGCCTTTTTGGCTGTTTGCTGGCCATGCGGGCCCCCCAGCAGTGTGTGCGGCTGCTTTTCTTTACTCCATAGAAAGTCTTTGGCTTTTGCATCCGTCGTCGTCGTCGCCGCCGCTGCTGCATAGACTCCCCGGGGCTGTGTCGGGAGGAGCGGAGGGACTGGAGGCAGGCCTGCTGGGGGAGGAGGCGAGCGGGCAGCCAGCGGCTCCCTCTGCCCTTCTCCCTAAAGCGTAGCGCCCCTGGCCGTCGGGCGGCGCTCAGGCGGGGGCCCATTTCTGGTTATCGCTTCTCGGCCTTTTGGCTAAGATCAAGTGTAGTATCTGTTCTTATCAGTTTAATATCTGATACGTCCCCTATCTGGGGACCATATATTAAATGGATTTTTAGAACAGGGAGATGGAAGAAGAGCTTGCTCTGTCCACTCCACGCATTGACCTGGTATTGCAGTACCTCCAGGACCGGTGCACTTCCCTTTGGGGATATTTGGCTTGTATCAAAAAATAGAAACAAATGACTGTCTGACAGAAAAAAAACAAACATGCATTTTTGGCTCTTTCTTTTGCAAAGAAAGAAGAAGATGAAATGACGACAAAATAAAGCCTCCTTCTTTTTGCTGTGTCTTGTTTGCTCTTTTGCGTGGCTTCTTACTTTCTTTTCTTTTCAGCTCCTCCTCGCATGGAGCAGGAGTGCCGCCTGCTGCCTAGCCTAATTCAGTCCGAACGAGCAGATGCCTAAGAAACTCCTGTTGAAGCTGTATCCAAATAGCCTGCATAGCAAACACTGCAGCAGCAAGCAGCAAGCAGCAAGCAGCAAATGCCTTGACTTGCTGGCTTCTTGTCACAATGGCTGGCTGGCTGAAATGACCTGAACTGAAAAGCCCAGCCACTGGCTGCTTGCATGCTTGCTGCCTGAGTTTCATGGCAGCCCGGACGAGTCGGCTAGCAGAGAAAAAGTGGGCGGTTCCTATGCAAATAAGCAGACGAAGCCTGGTGCCGGAAAAAGAACTGGAAGCATGTGCCTTTTTGGCTGTTTGCTGGCCATGCGGGCCCCCCAGCAGTGTGTGCGGCTGCTTTTCTTTACTCCATAGAAAGTCTTTGGCTTTTGCATCCGTCGTCGTCGTCGCCGCCGCTGCTGCATAGACTCCCCGGGGCTGTGTCGGGAGGAGCGGAGGGACTGGAGGCAGGCCTGCTGGGGGAGGAGGCGAGCGGGCAGCCAGCGGCTCCCTCTGCCCTTCTCCCTAAAGCGTAGCGCCCCTGGCCGTCGGGCGGCGCTCAGGCGGGGGCCCATTTCTGGTTATCGCTTCTCGGCCTTTTGGCTAAGATCAAGTGTAGTATCTGTTCTTATCAGTTTAATATCTGATACGTCCCCTATCTGGGGACCATATATTAAATGGATTTTTAGAACAGGGAGATGGAAGAAGAGCTTGCTCTGTCCACTCCACGCATTGACCTGGTATTGCAGTACCTCCAGGACCGGTGCACTTCCCTTTGGGGATATTTGGCTTGTATCAAAAAATAGAAACAAATGACTGTCTGACAGAAAAAAAACAAACATGCATTTTTGGCTCTTTCTTTTGCAAAGAAAGAAGAAGATGAAATGACGACAAAATAAAGCCTCCTTCTTTTTGCTGTGTCTTGTTTGCTCTTTTGCGTGGCTTCTTACTTTCTTTTCTTTTCAGCTCCTCCTCGCATGGAGCAGGAGTGCCGCCTGCTGCCTAGCCTAATTCAGTCCGAACGAGCAGATGCCTAAGAAACTCCTGTTGAAGCTGTATCCAAATAGCCTGCATAGCAAACACTGCAGCAGCAAGCAGCAAGCAGCAAGCAGCAAATGCCTTGACTTGCTGGCTTCTTGTCACAATGGCTGGCTGGCTGAAATGACCTGAACTGAAAAGCCCAGCCACTGGCTGCTTGCATGCTTGCTGCCTGAGTTTCATGGCAGCCCGGACGAGTCGGCTAGCAGAGAAAAAGTGGGCGGTTCCTATGCAAATAAGCAGACGAAGCCTGGTGCCGGAAAAAGAACTGGAAGCATGTGCCTTTTTGGCTGTTTGCTGGCCATGCGGGCCCCCCAGCAGTGTGTGCGGCTGCTTTTCTTTACTCCATAGAAAGTCTTTGGCTTTTGCATCCGTCGTCGTCGTCGCCGCCGCTGCTGCATAGACTCCCCGGGGCTGTGTCGGGAGGAGCGGAGGGACTGGAGGCAGGCCTGCTGGGGGAGGAGGCGAGCGGGCAGCCAGCGGCTCCCTCTGCCCTTCTCCCTAAAGCGTAGCGCCCCTGGCCGTCGGGCGGCGCTCAGGCGGGGGCCCATTTCTGGTTATCGCTTCTCGGCCTTTTGGCTAAGATCAAGTGTAGTATCTGTTCTTATCAGTTTAATATCTGATACGTCCCCTATCTGGGGACCATATATTAAATGGATTTTTAGAACAGGGAGATGGAAGAAGAGCTTGCTCTGTCCACTCCACGCATTGACCTGGTATTGCAGTACCTCCAGGACCGGTGCACTTCCCTTTGGGGATATTTGGCTTGTATCAAAAAATAGAAACAAATGACTGTCTGACAGAAAAAAAACAAACATGCATTTTTGGCTCTTTCTTTTGCAAAGAAAGAAGAAGATGAAATGACGACAAAATAAAGCCTCCTTCTTTTTGCTGTGTCTTGTTTGCTCTTTTGCGTGGCTTCTTACTTTCTTTTCTTTTCAGCTCCTCCTCGCATGGAGCAGGAGTGCCGCCTGCTGCCTAGCCTAATTCAGTCCGAACGAGCAGATGCCTAAGAAACTCCTGTTGAAGCTGTATCCAAATAGCCTGCATAGCAAACACTGCAGCAGCAAGCAGCAAGCAGCAAGCAGCAAATGCCTTGACTTGCTGGCTTCTTGTCACAATGGCTGGCTGGCTGAAATGACCTGAACTGAAAAGCCCAGCCACTGGCTGCTTGCATGCTTGCTGCCTGAGTTTCATGGCAGCCCGGACGAGTCGGCTAGCAGAGAAAAAGTGGGCGGTTCCTATGCAAATAAGCAGACGAAGCCTGGTGCCGGAAAAAGAACTGGAAGCATGTGCCTTTTTGGCTGTTTGCTGGCCATGCGGGCCCCCCAGCAGTGTGTGCGGCTGCTTTTCTTTACTCCATAGAAAGTCTTTGGCTTTTGCATCCGTCGTCGTCGTCGCCGCCGCTGCTGCATAGACTCCCCGGGGCTGTGTCGGGAGGAGCGGAGGGACTGGAGGCAGGCCTGCTGGGGGAGGAGGCGAGCGGGCAGCCAGCGGCTCCCTCTGCCCTTCTCCCTAAAGCGTAGCGCCCCTGGCCGTCGGGCGGCGCTCAGGCGGGGGCCCATTTCTGGTTATCGCTTCTCGGCCTTTTGGCTAAGATCAAGTGTAGTATCTGTTCTTATCAGTTTAATATCTGATACGTCCCCTATCTGGGGACCATATATTAAATGGATTTTTAGAACAGGGAGATGGAAGAAGAGCTTGCTCTGTCCACTCCACGCATTGACCTGGTATTGCAGTACCTCCAGGACCGGTGCACTTCCCTTTGGGGATATTTGGCTTGTATCAAAAAATAGAAACAAATGACTGTCTGACAGAAAAAAAACAAACATGCATTTTTGGCTCTTTCTTTTGCAAAGAAAGAAGAAGATGAAATGACGACAAAATAAAGCCTCCTTCTTTTTGCTGTGTCTTGTTTGCTCTTTTGCGTGGCTTCTTACTTTCTTTTCTTTTCAGCTCCTCCTCGCATGGAGCAGGAGTGCCGCCTGCTGCCTAGCCTAATTCAGTCCGAACGAGCAGATGCCTAAGAAACTCCTGTTGAAGCTGTATCCAAATAGCCTGCATAGCAAACACTGCAGCAGCAAGCAGCAAGCAGCAAGCAGCAAATGCCTTGACTTGCTGGCTTCTTGTCACAATGGCTGGCTGGCTGAAATGACCTGAACTGAAAAGCCCAGCCACTGGCTGCTTGCATGCTTGCTGCCTGAGTTTCATGGCAGCCCGGACGAGTCGGCTAGCAGAGAAAAAGTGGGCGGTTCCTATGCAAATAAGCAGACGAAGCCTGGTGCCGGAAAAAGAACTGGAAGCATGTGCCTTTTTGGCTGTTTGCTGGCCATGCGGGCCCCCCAGCAGTGTGTGCGGCTGCTTTTCTTTACTCCATAGAAAGTCTTTGGCTTTTGCATCCGTCGTCGTCGTCGCCGCCGCTGCTGCATAGACTCCCCGGGGCTGTGTCGGGAGGAGCGGAGGGACTGGAGGCAGGCCTGCTGGGGGAGGAGGCGAGCGGGCAGCCAGCGGCTCCCTCTGCCCTTCTCCCTAAAGCGTAGCGCCCCTGGCCGTCGGGCGGCGCTCAGGCGGGGGCCCATTTCTGGTTATCGCTTCTCGGCCTTTTGGCTAAGATCAAGTGTAGTATCTGTTCTTATCAGTTTAATATCTGATACGTCCCCTATCTGGGGACCATATATTAAATGGATTTTTAGAACAGGGAGATGGAAGAAGAGCTTGCTCTGTCCACTCCACGCATTGACCTGGTATTGCAGTACCTCCAGGACCGGTGCACTTCCCTTTGGGGATATTTGGCTTGTATCAAAAAATAGAAACAAATGACTGTCTGACAGAAAAAAAAACAAACATGCATTTTTGGCTCTTTCTTTTGCAAAGAAAGAAGAAGATGAAATGACGACAAAATAAAGCCTCCTTCTTTTTGCTGTGTCTTGTTTGCTCTTTTGCGTGGCTTCTTACTTTCTTTTCTTTTCAGCTCCTCCTCGCATGGAGCAGGAGTGCCGCCTGCTGCCTAGCCTAATTCAGTCCGAACGAGCAGATGCCTAAGAAACTCCTGTTGAAGCTGTATCCAAATAGCCTGCATAGCAAACACTGCAGCAGCAAGCAGCAAGCAGCAAGCAGCAAATGCCTTGACTTGCTGGCTTCTTGTCACAATGGCTGGCTGGCTGAAATGACCTGAACTGAAAAGCCCAGCCACTGGCTGCTTGCATGCTTGCTGCCTGAGTTTCATGGCAGCCCGGACGAGTCGGCTAGCAGAGAAAAAGTGGGCGGTTCCTATGCAAATAAGCAGACGAAGCCTGGTGCCGGAAAAAGAACTGGAAGCATGTGCCTTTTTGGCTGTTTGCTGGCCATGCGGGCCCCCCAGCAGTGTGTGCGGCTGCTTTTCTTTACTCCATAGAAAGTCTTTGGCTTTTGCATCCGTCGTCGTCGTCGCCGCCGCTGCTGCATAGACTCCCCGGGGCTGTGTCGGGAGGAGCGGAGGGACTGGAGGCAGGCCTGCTGGGGGAGGAGGCGAGCGGGCAGCCAGCGGCTCCCTCTGCCCTTCTCCCTAAAGCGTAGCGCCCCTGGCCGTCGGGCGGCGCTCAGGCGGGGGCCCATTTCTGGTTATCGCTTCTCGGCCTTTTGGCTAAGATCAAGTGTAGTATCTGTTCTTATCAGTTTAATATCTGATACGTCCCCTATCTGGGGACCATATATTAAATGGATTTTTAGAACAGGGAGATGGAAGAAGAGCTTGCTCTGTCCACTCCACGCATTGACCTGGTATTGCAGTACCTCCAGGACCGGTGCACTTCCCTTTGGGGATATTTGGCTTGTATCAAAAAATAGAAACAAATGACTGTCTGACAGAAAAAAAACAAACATGCATTTTTGGCTCTTTCTTTTGCAAAGAAAGAAGAAGATGAAATGACGACAAAATAAAGCCTCCTTCTTTTTGCTGTGTCTTGTTTGCTCTTTTGCGTGGCTTCTTACTTTCTTTTCTTTTCAGCTCCTCCTCGCATGGAGCAGGAGTGCCGCCTGCTGCCTAGCCTAATTCAGTCCGAACGAGCAGATGCCTAAGAAACTCCTGTTGAAGCTGTATCCAAATAGCCTGCATAGCAAACACTGCAGCAGCAAGCAGCAAGCAGCAAGCAGCAAATGCCTTGACTTGCTGGCTTCTTGTCACAATGGCTGGCTGGCTGAAATGACCTGAACTGAAAAGCCCAGCCACTGGCTGCTTGCATGCTTGCTGCCTGAGTTTCATGGCAGCCCGGACGAGTCGGCTAGCAGAGAAAAAGTGGGCGGTTCCTATGCAAATAAGCAGACGAAGCCTGGTGCCGGAAAAAGAACTGGAAGCATGTGCCTTTTTGGCTGTTTGCTGGCCATGCGGGCCCCCCAGCAGTGTGTGCGGCTGCTTTTCTTTACTCCATAGAAAGTCTTTGGCTTTTGCATCCGTCGTCGTCGTCGCCGCCGCTGCTGCATAGACTCCCCGGGGCTGTGTCGGGAGGAGCGGAGGGACTGGAGGCAGGCCTGCTGGGGGAGGAGGCGAGCGGGCAGCCAGCGGCTCCCTCTGCCCTTCTCCCTAAAGCGTAGCGCCCCTGGCCGTCGGGCGGCGCTCAGGCGGGGGCCCATTTCTGGTTATCGCTTCTCGGCCTTTTGGCTAAGATCAAGTGTAGTATCTTTTCTTATCAGTTTAATATCTGATACGTCCCCTATCTGGGGACCATATATTAAATGGATTTTTAGAACAGGGAGATGGAAGAAGAGCTTGCTCTGTCCACTCCACGCATTGACCTGGTATTGCAGTACCTCCAGGACCGGTGCACTTCCCTTTGGGGATATTTGGCTTGTATCAAAAAATAGAAACAAATGACTGTCTGACAGAAAAAAAACAAACATGCATTTTTGGCTCTTTCTTTTGCAAAGAAAGAAGAAGATGAAATGACGACAAAATAAAGCCTCCTTCTTTTTGCTGTGTCTTGTTTGCTCTTTTGCGTGGCTTCTTACTTTCTTTTCTTTTCAGCTCCTCCTCGCATGGAGCAGGAGTGCCGCCTGCTGCCTAGCCTAATTCAGTCCGAACGAGCAGATGCCTAAGAAACTCCTGTTGAAGCTGTATCCAAATAGCCTGCATAGCAAACACTGCAGCAGCAAGCAGCAAGCAGCAAGCAGCAAATGCCTTGACTTGCTGGCTTCTTGTCACAATGGCTGGCTGGCTGAAATGACCTGAACTGAAAAGCCCCAGCCACTGGCTGCTTGCATGCTTGCTGCCTGAGTTTCATGGCAGCCCGGACGAGTCGGCTAGCAGAGAAAAAGTGGGCGGTTCCTATGCAAATAAGCAGACGAAGCCTGGTGCCGGAAAAAGAACTGGAAGCATGTGCCTTTTTGGCTGTTTGCTGGCCATGCGGGCCCCCCAGCAGTGTGTGCGGCTGCTTTTCTTTACTCCATAGAAAGTCTTTGGCTTTTGCATCCGTCGTCGTCCGTCGCCGCCGCTGCTGCATAGACTCCCCGGGGCTGTGTCGGGAGGAGCGGAGGGACTGGAGGCAGGCCTGCTGGGGGAGGAGGCGAGCGGGCAGCCAGCGGCTCCCTCTGCCCTTCTCCCTAAAGCGTAGCGCCCCTGGCCGTCGGGGCGGCGCTCAGGCGGGGGCCCATTTCTGGTTATCGCTTCTCGGCCTTTTGGCTAAGATCAAGTGTAGTATCTGTTCTTATCAGTTTAATATCTGATACGTCCCCTATTCTGGGGACCATATATTAAATGGATTTTTAGAACAGGGAGATGGAAGAAGAGCTTGCTCTGTCCACTCCACGCATTGACCTGGTATTGCAGTACCTCCAGGACCGGTGCACTTCCCTTTGGGGATATTTGGCTTGTATCAAAAAATAGAAACAAATGACTGTCTGACAGAAAAAAAACAAACATGCATTTTTGGCTCTTTCTTTTGCAAAGAAAGAAGAAGATGAAATGACGACAAAATAAAGCCTCCTTCTTTTTGCTGTGTCTTGTTTGCTCTTTTGCGTGGCTTCTTACTTTCTTTTCTTTTCAGCTCCTCCTCGCATGGAGCAGGAGTGCCGCCTGCTGCCTAGCCTAATTCAGTCCGAACGAGCAGATGCCTAAGAAACTCCTGTTGAAGCTGTATCCAAATAGCCTGCATAGCAAACACTGCAGCAGCAAGCAGCAAGCAGCAAGCAGCAAATGCCTTGACTTGCTGGCTTCTTGTCACAATGGCTGGCTGGCTGAAATGACCTGAACTGAAA
>NW_027454463.1:0-77824 GCF_040206685.1 Ascaphus truei | reverse complement strand
GCTCATGGGAGAATGAAGTCTGGATGGTGGGTATCCGTAACGTTTAGAGATGTTATGATCCTTCTGCCTCTGACAAAGCACTGTAGCCTCCTTTTGGAGGTATGTTGACAGCTTACTCCCTCTCCAGTTGTGCTTTCCTTTTCATAGCCTCTCTCTCCTCTCTCTGTTCTGGTGGAATAGGTATGGAGAGCTCAAGCTCTTGGAGAGGCTGTTGACAGAAGGATGGGATGAAGTTGTCCACTCTACTGGGTACATTGATAGGAAGCTGCAGGTTAGAAAGCTGGTGCTTCTGGTTGAAAGGAGCTTGAATGGGGATAGTGGTTTGGCTGACCTTTTTAATGCATGTCACTGCAGCTTTCCGTTCTATGGATATCACTGGGAAGTGTTTGGGATTCTCTATAACTGAAGCTTTGTTTTCCCCACGTTGTTTGATTTCACTGGTTTTAATGCAGGAGCTGGAATGGGGATAGTGGTTTGGCTGACCTTTTCAATGCATCTTACTGCAGCTTCCTGTTCTATGGATATCACTGGAAGTGTTTGGGATTCTCTATAACTGAAGCTTTGTTTTCCCATGTTGTTTGATTTCACTGGTTTTAATGTCAGGTCTTGTGTACTCATGTATTTTAAATAGCCTAGGCCTGGCATTAATACCGACTCCTTTAATTCCAGAAATACTGTCCTGTTTTTGGCCATGAACCTTTTAATCGCATCAGTAAGAGACCACTGAACATGAGAAGCAGAAGTCTGGCTTTGGCATCCTTGCATTGGTCCAAGCTTATTTCCAAGTGTAATGGATCCTGCGGGTGCCCCTGGACCTGTGGGACCTGCTTTTTACCCAATGGGTGAAATACTTGAACAGAGTTAATCATTTGGAGGCTGAGGTTGCTGTGATGGGCTTTCACCTTTCCTTGTTCAGAAGGTTCCAATAACTTCTTGCCCTTCCCAAGAACTTCTGAATTCACTCCAGGCTGATTAGCACTTTTTCTTTTGAGAGCTTTGGGGTTATTATCAGTACCACAAGCCAGCGCTTGCTCAAAACTGAAAACGCTGGTCTGGTTCTTTGTTTTCTTCACTAGCTGCTTGATATTGCTGTTCTGTTTACGTTTGATCCCCATCTCTTGAGGTGTCTTTCGCTCAGGACTATGAGTAACTGCAGGAGACTTTGCATATTTACGTTTGATCCCATCTCCTGAGGTGTCTTCCGCTCAGGACTATGAGTAACTGCAGGTGTTTTTGCATATTTACGTTTGATCCCGATCTCCTGAGGTGTCTTCCGCTCAGGACAATGAGTAACTGCAGGAGTCTTTGCATTTTTAAGTTTGATCCCCATCTCCTGAGGTGTCTTCCGCTCAGGACTATGAGTAACTGCAGGAGTTTTTGCATATTTACGTTTGATCCCCATCTCCTGAGGTGTCTTCCGCTCAGGACTATGAGTAACTGAAGGTGTTTTTGCATTTTTAAGTTTGATCCCCATCTCCTGAGGTGTCTTCCGCTCAGGACTATGAGTAACTGCAGGAGTTTTTGCATATTTACGTTTGATCCCCATCTCCTGAGGTGTCTTCCGCTCAGGACTATGAGTAACTGCAGGAGTCTTTGCATCTTTACGTTTGATCCCGATCTCCTTAGTTTTCTTCAGTTTAGGATTAATATGAGTAACAGCAGGTGTCTTTGCATCCATTGTACCTTCGCGGCTTTGCTGCATCTTTTCAGATACCTTATTGGAAATGTGGCACCTGAGAGACAAACACGTTTCATCTTTTTTAACAGAACAGCCTCGTCACCAGATTGTGGGCCATGGGGAGACTTCCCTGGTATAGGAGCAGAAGAATGATTTACTGGCTTTGACATTGGTTTTACCTTCTTTTGCAGTGCAGTTTGAGGGACTTGATCCTTTGCAGCTGAATAAAGGATCTTTTTCTTCTTTGTTTCCACTGTGGAGCACTTTGGTACTCCCTCAGACTTTGACGGACACTCAGTCTTCACTGAACTCAGCACGTTATTACGAACCTTCTGAGCAATATGTGAAGGGGCCTTCACCTCTGAAGATCTCTTCTCCATATCTTTTAACCCACCCCTTTTCCACACTGGCACACATAACTCTTGTGGCTTTGCACATCAATATGTAACTTTGGGAGGTGCTCAGCTTCCGAGCTGGTTGAGTTGGGTACATTAGAGGTGGTTCACTTTTTTCATTAGCAGCAAGCTGAACTGCTCCTTGTGTAATTAAACTGGCCTGGGAAATATGTTGGCTTCAAGCGAGGTCTGACACACTGTAACAAAATCAAAAGGAGAAATAATCAATTATCATAAATACCAACACATTGTACATAATAACACAAAGGAAGAAAAGCAAACACATGCTTAATCCCTTCAGTATTGGCGAGGACTACATACTGTAGAATTCTATATATTTGTAACACTACAGTGGCGAATGACCGTAATTAAAGATCTTTATAACAGGTAATGGTATCGGTCAAGGAGAAGATTTTGAACAATGATTAGTAAAGATTCTCCATATCTCATCTTGTAAGGTCTGCAACACAATGCAGTGGGGAAAGGGAATTAAGCTAATTACACATGGAAATCACTGCAAAGAACTACTGTACACAATGCAAAATTATGAGAGATATCCATGTTTTATCACAATAATGATGGTGGAGTGATGAAGACGAAGAGAAGTAGGTTTTATGGTGGGGATATCATTAGTGATAAAGAGGGCAGATTATGATAAAAGGCCAACAAGAGGTTCACAAGTCCCTGTGTGTTATTTGTCAATGGAAAAACCAATACACTACAGTAGATACTCAGTTTGTTCATAAATTGATAATATGCAAAAGCGGCATTCAACTTAAGGAACATCCACAAACGTTTAGCTGCAATAGCAACAACTGGGGGAAATGCTATGATTTGGGCATCTAGATCTCTCCTTTTTTGCCCCTTGTGCTCCCCCAACTGAACCTGGTTTGCCTTACCCACCTGACACCCCTCCTACTTTTACATTTTCGGCTATCCTGGTTGCTTGGGGATCAGGGGCTGCCGAATAATGAGCCAGTGGATAGGACGGTCTTGGGCTTTTCCCCTGGGGGAGGTTATTGGCAGCCCAGTGGGTGTCTGTAAGAAGGAGCCAATCTGTGCTGTGTTGCCACCAGTTGGAGCATATTGGCCAGGAACTGGGTGGTATGTCCTATCCTGAACGTGCATTTCTCTAAGGGGTATGAATGTTGGCTGCTGAAGTTGTGCATACTGGGTGGCCATAATACAAGGCCCTATTGTAGCACGTCTTTCCAAATGTGTGTTGGGACGAAAGTAACAGGCTGCGTTGTGGCTTCTCCCCTAACCTGTTCTGCAAATCCTCTGTATCCTCCTGTAGCAGTGTGGTAGAATCCTCCGTTCATGTCCGATACACGAGGGTAAGCGCGTGTTGCCTGTGGGATCTGCTGTAGATACATTGGTGTTCCTGCAGACCCTTGTTGCAAAATCATGCCTTGGGCCCCATGTCTGTAGACTTCTGTATTCCTCCCTACTGGGTGGAAGCTGTTGCTCCATGAAGGGTAAGCAGTGGTGACTGCAGGAGCACTGCAGGTCGGTGGAGGGTTCACAGCAGAGGCATTTAAAAACTGATCTGTAAGGAAGAAAGGTAAAAGTGAACGGCCTGAAAAGCAAAATCAAGGCACATTTCTTTAACACACGGGGACTCAACTCCAGTCATCAAACCCCCCACAATAGGTCAACTTTTCAGGATATTCCAGCTTTAGCACAGGTGGCACAATCACTCAATCAGCCTCTGATTGAGTCACCTGTGCTGAAGCAGAGACTGATTGAGCGAGCTGTGCTGAAGCAGGGACTGATTGAGCCACCTCCGCTGAAGCTGGGATATCCTGAAAGCCTGACTGTGGGGGGTTAGGACTGCTTTAACAGACTTACTAAAAGATATTCTTGATATCAAATACATATGAAATACATAGAGATGCTCACTTGGCTTGATATTTTTATTTTGCCTTTAAAATATTTGGGGTTTTGGTTCTGGTTTTGAATAAAGTTTTTGGTGGTCTTTGTTTTGTTATGAATAGCAAGCACTAACAGGGATAATGGCTTGCTGGGAAAACACATTTATTTGATTATCAATGTTACAGACCACTACTCTGATCAATAGTGGTCAGAAGTTTCAATATTTAAATACATTTTTAAGGCAAGCTCCATGATTGCCTTCTATTCATAGCATTGCTATGTGTTGAAACACCAGAGCACCCGTACATTTTAGCTCTATATATATATATATATATATACATATATACATATATACATATATGATGTGTTGGGATGTAACACAGACAGAAAACTATTTCTAGGTAGTTTTCAACACAAAGTGGCAACTGGCATATAAAACTTGTGCAGTCCATCACCTGCTTTCATGTCCACCTATGAACACAATGACAAATATAGATGTACCATAGCTTTCGGAACTGGATCTTTAAAAATAAAAAAATAAAAATTGCCTGTTCCTACTGTGGTATTTTGTGGTAATATTATGGTGTGGTATTCTGAGACGTCTGGTATATTGAGGTATCTGGAGGAGCACTCAGGTCAGCTATATCTGTAAATCAAGTGGCAGATTCTGCCCTCGTTTTGTGGCTTTGTCTTTTTTGGGGCCTTTGTATTACTGTAGAGTAGTGGTTTCCAACCTTTTTTTGGTTTAAGGAACCATATGTGAAATTCTGAGGGACCCCAACCCTCTCTAACAACGAGTCTAAGATGAGATGCATTGTAATATACCCCAACCCTATCTAATAGTGCGTCTGAGATCAGATGAAGTGTGAGGAACCCCAATCCTCTCTAATAGCGCTTCTGAGATCAGATGCATTATAAGAAGCCCCAACCCTCTCTAATAGCGCGTCTGAGATCAGATGCATTGTAAGGAACCCCAACCCTCTCCAATAGCGCGTCTGAGATAAGATGCATTGTACTGTAAATTCTTCTGTATTAAGTACAATTTTAAAATGACCTGAAAATTACAGCGAACCTTTAGGGATGCCCGGGGAATCCTAGGGTTCCTAGGATCCGTGGTTGAAAAACACTGCTGTAGACAATAATTTAAGGATATGGCTGAAAGTAGTCGAACATTACACCCCACGGTGTAGAATTGGTCCAATAGTTATTGACCTAAACTTAGGGCAAGGAAAAAGCATGCCTTATACATAACTAATCCTACTGTATTCACTAAGGTTCCTGTGTCTTTTTTTACTATCCCATAGATCCCATAGACGTTTGCCGCATTGACATTTATGTATACAGTACATGTGTTCTTTTCTATACATTACTGTTCAAATCATTTAAGATTTTGAATTACAAGCCAGATATAAAAGTAATACAATAAAACAAATATGTGTGTATGTATCTATAATAAATCAGTTTTGACATTATAAAAAAAATATTATCCAATAAAGGCCAGGTACCTAACCCCCCTGGGTGTTGTCTACCTCCGTCCCTCCCCCCCGCCCCCCCACCCCATCCGTCTTCTTTCTCCATCCATTGATAGGAGTCATGTTATCTGTTCTGTACCCCATAAAACATTGTGAAAGTAAACAGTTCAGAAATATAGATATTATCCATTTCTTTTTGGGTATATAAAGGTCACGTTGCTTCCTACCTGCCATGATACAGAGTTAAGGTGGAGATAATTAGTCTCTCCGTACAGCGCCACACTTTTCCTATCTCTGAGATGTCCACAAAACTAACGGTTTCCTTCGGGAACTAATTCAAGTCACGCACAAACAAGTTTACATTTGTGTATTTATCTCAGTCTCTAAGGCGATTCCATGATGTCATTACAGAACACTGCTGCTGGCATCTCCTAGGAGGCTCAATGATACTGTCTCGTGATGTCATAATAGAGAAATCAGCTACTGTTGACATTTAATTTCAAGTGGTTGAGAAGTGGTTAACTTGAGTAGCAGTCATAAAAATCACAGCTACTGTGATACATTGTATTACATACATTGGGTGACACAAGTACACATATGGACAGTGCCACTGACAGCAGTGGGATCAACATACTGTATCACTGGGTTCAAATGCATTGACTTCATGGCAAGATAAAGTATCACAGATTATAATGAGATGTATCACAGTCTGCGTCTCTGCCCCAGCATGCACCCTGGGAGAGTCAGTAGGAGGAGTTGGGGAGGAGTTACATGGCACACAGATTATAATGAGATGTATCACATTCTGCGTCTCTGCCCCAATTTGCACCTTGGGGAGAGTGAGTAGGATGAGTTGGGGGCAGTTACATGGTGCACAGATTAAAATGAGATGTATCACAAGTTGCATTTCTCTGATACTTTTTTTTAACCTTTTATTTGCCCAAAACAATCCTCCATATCTGAAGTGCCATAAGTCTAACATACCGCGTCAGAAGTAAGAAACTGTTCTTACAGTATATATGCTGCGGCTCTGCTCCAAAAAATAGAGCCATGCGTCTAAACACAACTACTCTATGTTGCTGCATAGACCTTTTATGTCTAATTCAGCACTGGGGAAGTGTTCAACTCCATTCAAGGGCAGTCTAAACTAAACAACTTTGGTACAGCCCTGCACTTTGCTTTAATGCTTCAGACATACGCATTATGGGCTTTGAATGGGTCCCCCTGCTTATTTGTGGGGAGATAGAGATGAGTCTTTTACAATGAGAGTGCTACTGGATCTATGTTCTATATACAGTGACACCTCGCGGCCTTAATTGACAATTTATTTTGGGATGTTTTTTGTCAGTACAATAAAACCTCCTCTTGGATAGACACAGGGGGATATTCTAGTAGCTGGGAGTTGTGCAAAAGCGTGCAGAAAGAGCCTTATCCGATTGGATTTCTAGAACAGCGGTGCGCAAACTTGGGGCGCTACCCCCATGGGGGGCGCAAGACTGCCGGCTGGGGG
This sequence comes from Ascaphus truei, assembly GCF_040206685.1. Taxonomy (NCBI): domain Eukaryota; kingdom Metazoa; phylum Chordata; class Amphibia; order Anura; family Ascaphidae; genus Ascaphus; species Ascaphus truei. The sequence continues at coordinate 70,894 of NW_027454463.1, read as the reverse complement.
GCGTGGGGTTTACAGAGGCTCCGCGCGCTTCCCCGAAGGCACTTAAATTAAGTGCCGGGGGAGCTGCAGGGCTTCTGTAAACCTTCACTTACCTAGGCTCCGGCGGCTTCCTTCCTGCGTCGCCATGGCAACACGGCATCGAAATTACGCTGTGAGGTCATGTGACGTCACGTTACTAGGGCAACGTGACGTCATGACGCCGAAGCGCAGGTGAGTGGGGGTTCTGCTTTAGATATTGTGAAGCGGGGGCATCCAGACACTGATTAAGATGTGCAGGAAACTAGTCATTCACACCTGGCTTTTATTTCTAGATCGACATTTACACAGACACACACACACACGTAACAAGGGCTAATTGTAGTATAATGTAATACAATAAATATATTTGTCATTTAAATGGATTTTATTCATATGTTTTATTTTAAAGCGGGGTTGGGGGTGGGGTTGGGGGCAGGACTAGGGGTGGGGTTGGGGGCAGGACTAGGGGCGGGTTTGGGGGTGGACTAGGTAGCGAGTAGATTTTTTGGTTTGGTTTGGTTACACATAAAAATGTGTAACCTTTAACCACCCCCCCCCCCCCAATCATGAAGGCCCCTCCTCTGATCCCCACCCTACCGTGTTTATCTGCAACTTGTCTCAAGCTTCGTTCAACAGGCTGTTTAAGGAATCCACAGCTCTCTGAAAGCTCAGATAGGAAAGGCAGGGCAAAGAAGCTGGGAGGATTTTTGCTCCTCCCAATGGTTTACCTGCTATGTACTCTGCCTCCTGAAAATAAACACATCTGCAGGTTTGACCGAGCACAGCAAGAACGCTTTACAGCTTCCAAAAAACAGCACTTCCAAATGTTCAGCAACCCATTCCAGTGCAAAGGTCTGATGCTCCACCTCAACGCTGTTGTGCAGCGGCAGTAGAGTACAGCACAGAGCTCTGTCACCACTTCCTAGAGCTGCCCTTCTATTCAAGGAGACGTCTGCTTTGCCTTTTGCTACTCTAGTACTACTCCAATGAATAGCATTGCCACATCTGCCCTGTAACAGAGCTGTCAGTCCAGTACTAATCACAGCACTTTAACGTTGCATTGAGGTCCAATCTTCTTAATGCTGGCTTAAAGAGCTCTATCAAGGCTTAAATCTGCGGTGCAGCACAACTAGATACACACACACACACACACACACACACACACACACACACACACACACTCTCTCTCTCTCTCTCTCTCTCTCTCTCTCTCTCTCTCTCTCTCTCTCTCTCTCTAAATCCTCAGTACTAAGCCTCTCCGGAAGAAAAAAACCACTCCGGAAGAAAAAAAAAAAAACACATGGCTGCCGGGGCTGAGAGAGAGGAGCCTATGAGAGGGAGGGGAGAGGGAGGGGGCTGTGAGAGGGAGGGGGCTGTGAGAGGGAGGGGACTGGGAGGGAGGAGGGATGAACCGTGCCGTTTTTTTTAAACATTTTATTTCTTTAATTAACTGGCGGCCGTCATTGCGGGCCCCACAGAGAGGCCAGACGGGCCCGCATGTTGTGCAGGCCTCTTCCTTCCCTCCTTCCCTCCTCACTCCCTCCGATCAGGTGCGCGGCGGCCATTTTTTTTTAAAATTAGCGCGACCCCGTTACTAACGCGGTGGTCTCGGGGTGGACCCGAGGACCGCGTTATAACGGGGTTTAGCTGTATAATGTAATAAAATAAATATATTTGTCATTTAATTGGATTTTATTCATATGTTTTATTTTAAAGCGGGGTTGGGGGTGGATTTGGGGGCGGGACTAGGGGCGGGGTTGGGGGCGGGGACTAGGTGGCGAGTAGATTTTTTGGTTGGGCGAGTAGATTTTTGGGTGATTTGTCGAATACTGTATATATTTATATAGATATTAGTATGTACCATTGACTTTTATACACCAAGTGCAATCCATTTCTGTGCGCTAAACATCATTTTGGGGCTGGGCGCAGATGGAGAAATTTGAACTTAGTACACGAGTGCAATTGAAGTTTGACATGCGCCGAAACCCTCCACCCCTCCCCTCGCTTAGTTTGCGATGCTTAGTATATTGGCCTCAGTAGGTCCTCTCCCTTCCACTTCAAAGTAACGTATTGACAACCAAAGGGGACCTGCTACAGTAGTTTTTGGTGATTTCATCAGTCCCACTTGGCAAATAGTATATTGGAGATTCAAAAAAAGAGGAGAAGCGCTTGTTAAAGTAACACATTCTTTGATATTTTTAATCGAAAACAATGATATTCTTCCAGTGTATTAGTCAAGCACCTTACAGTTCACAAATACACACTAGAGAGGGTTGGGGTTCCTTACAATGCATTGATCAAAAACATTGTAAGGAGCCCCAACCCTCTATAACAGCGCGTCTGAAATCTGCATTGTAAGGAATCCCAACTTTCTCTAATAGCGCGTCTGAGATCAGATGCATTCAAAGGAGCCCCAACCCTCTCTAATAGCGCGTCTGAGATCAGATGCATTCAAAGGAGCCCCAACCCTCTCTAATAGCACGTCTGAGATCAGATGCAATGTAAGGAACCCCAACCCTCTCTAATAGCGCGTCTGAGATCAGATGCATTGTAAGGAACCCCAACCCTCTCTAATTGTGACCCTTGCACTCACCACGAACAAGGCGGACCCCCGGTACTGAGTGGGAAAGTAGAAACTGCGCACCCACAGCAGTGGAGGCACGCCTGGATTGTCAGCGTAGCCGGGTCGGGTTGGAGAGAGAGGGTAGTCCATATACTTGCTGCGGTCATGGGGAGGAGCCAGTAACGGTAGATGTCCGTTGTGCCGAGGTCGAGGGTTGGAGCTGGTGGGTTAAAAGAATGTCCTATATCCGTGGTCAGGGATGGAGAGATGCAGGTAGTCGAGGGCAAGCTGGGGTCGTTATACAGAGAGCGTCCAAGAGTCTAGCCGGGTCGGTACACATGAGGTCAAACTGAAAGCAAGAGAGGCAAGGCACAAGGCAAGGCAAAGCAGGAATGTAGGAACACAAGGCTACTATGGTCTATGCTCAGCAATGTGTAACTGAGCAAGCAGAGATTAAATAGGAGGACTGGAGCAATGAAAGTGAGAGGCGGAACGGAGGTGTGGCCCCCGCGGGAGCTGTGATTGGATGCAGAGCGCAGGAGACAGGTGGGCATTGTTACGGGTGTTGTGTCGCAGCTGGGGAGTGGTGCACGATCGTCCCGTGAGCGCGCCACGCGTGAGTGACACGTGACCGCGAACGGGGGGTGGGACCAAGCTCCATAGAGATGTTTGAAAACCTCTGTGTGCGCGCGCGTTTGTTGCCGGTCATTTGATTAGATGAGTTATTAAAAGCAAATTGTGTAGTTACTGTACCCTCTCTCCAGTTCATTTATTTTTTCGTTCCGGTTGTGCATCGCACATTTTTCACTTTGTACTATCTACCTCGCGAACAACACACCAAAAGGTGCCCTGCAGCAACCCACAGGAGCAGGATTGAACTGATGCACCCTTTGATAACCGTGAGTCTCCACTTTGTTATTATTGAGGATAGAGTCTATGATATTGGCCGACTAGCAAGACTACAGTTATTGATTTAAAAAGTTAACTAGGTGCCATTCCATGTGAACATTTACAGCTGATTTGTGATAGCTCAATAACAGAGCAGAACCAGCTAGGCGCCATCTTTTCTACATGTATATACTGTAAACCCCTAGACTGATCATTTACACCATTTAGAAGTGGAGTTGGTAAGGATACCTTTCTATTTATGAGACAAAGGATTGGACATTACTGTAGTGTTTTTCATTTAAACAAACAGGGCCCCAAATCTACTGTTGGGATTGTTTTTTGGAGCCCCAGATTTGGTCTTTGGACTTGTTTTTGTCATAGTTTATAGACTGCTTGCTCACTGGATTGATTGTACTTAATATGTCATACCAAAATATTACACAACATATGAATTTATAGTCACAAATACATTTTGCGAGAGTGTACGCAACAGCTCTACTCTGGGGGCCATGATGTTCACTTTTAAATGTCACATCTTCTTTAATATACACTAACGCAACATAGAGCGCTCCCAGATGGTATCGAATTGGTCTAACTGCATCAATACGAGACTCCCAACGTGTTTCACAAACTATCTTTAGTGTTAAATTGGGTAAGGATTTTAAAAGAATGATCTATCTGTTGGTGGACCTGGGGAAGAAATTATACAACGGTTGAATTAAGCCCAAAAATTAAATGGCACCTATATTGGGTTTGGCAGTGTTGTTAACCACTAGGTTCAAATAATGAGAACTACATGGTACATAAAACGCACGTGGGTTCATGTTCAACATGTCTTTGAACTCCATTATGCTTTCCCCGCATATTTGCAGCATTGTCATAGCTTTGGCCCTGCATATTTTCTACATTTATATTGAGATCCAATAGTTCCTTTATTATCCAATCACTTAAGATGATGTCATTTCTGCCAACAAAATAAAATGGAAGCCATCACATGGTACATCCACCAATTAGATTGGTGGATATATCATTTGTCAGTCAAATGTGATGTCACAGGCCTTATATAAGGTCTGTCATGTCTTATTTGACCCTAAGAAGCCGTCCGATCAACATCTCCCGGACCTGTGAAGAAGAAAAAACTACTCACCCGGGCCCACTCTTCAAGCAACTGAGGATCATGGACCCACCCTCCCCATGGCTTTCTTTCACTCCCCCCATGTCTTTTTTTCACCCCCCCTCCCCATGTCTCTTTCATCCCCCCATGTCTCTCTATCGCCTCCCTCCTCATGTCTCTCTATCGCCTCCCTCCCCATTTCTCTTTCATCCCTCTCCCCATGTCTCTTTTTCACCCCCTAACCCATGGCTCTCTTTCACCCCCCTCTCTATGTCTCTTGCACCCCCTCCCCGTGTTTCTCTATCATCCCCCCCCTCCACATGTCTCTCTATCACCCCCCCCTCTAAATGTCTCTCGATCACCTCCCCATGTCTCTTTCACCCTCCCCTCCCAATGTCTCTTTCAACCCCTCTCCCCATGTCTCTTCACCCCTGCTCACCATGTCTCTTCACCCCTGCTCCCCATGTCTCTTTACCCCTGCTCCCATGTCTCTTCACCGCCGCTCCCCATGACTCTTTCACCCACTCCCCATGTCTCTTTCACCTGCTCCCCATGTCTCTTTCACCCCTCCCCATGTCTCTCCTTTAAACCCATTCCCATGTCTCTATTTCACCCCCCTCCCTATGTCTCTCTTTCACCTTCCTCCCCTCGCCATGTCTCTTTCACCCCCCTCCCCTCGCCATGTCTCTCCTTCACCCCCCTCCCCTCGCCATGACTCTCACCCCTCCACCTTCCTTCCACATGTCATAAACTCACACACACACTCACACTTAACAATTCTTGGTATATCTGTAGAGGGTATTACTGTGCATCTGTATTATTTTTTAGTATAATGCTACTAGTAGTAGTACTTTTTTTTTAAACAACTCTGAATTAAAATTTTAATGTATCATAATGTAACAATCACTTTTTTTTCTATAGCAACCATTTACAAAGTCGCACCCCCTTCCTCTTTTGGATCAGGCTCTGGCAACCCCCCCCCCTTTTTTGAACACTGCCCTCTCCCTAGCTGTGCAAAACTCAATTGTATCCCAGTGACTGCCTGGTCACATGATCACCCCAGAGAACTTTGCATTTTTGGCCCTCTTCTGCTACACTGGCAACCATTTAGTGAACCCCCGAGCCGAATCTTCACCGATCAATTGCAACTTAGCTAATTACTTATCAATGTGTGGATTGTATTAATGCACATATCAAAGGGATTTTTTTTTTAAACGACAGCTTGGACTGCTGCTTTAAAGGTGGGCAGAGTAAGTTTGGAAACGGGGAGGAGTCACAGACCTCCAAACAATTTAAATCTGCGCACACAAACCCATGTAAACTCAAACCCAGACCCACCTCACCATATATATTTGTCTTAAGGAGTGCTACTGGGTATGTGACATTGTACAGTATATGCTGTGTTATAGTGAATATAAAGCGCTAACTCTACTAGTGTCCACTATCAATATACAGTGGTTATTCTTAAATCAATTGATGCAGGAATATGACAAATGCATGTACACACGTGTATAATATTAAAGTGTATAAAAAATGATATAAAGACCCCCTGCTCGACCCAGCTGGTTAGGGACTGGTTCCACTGGTCCCTCAGGTTGTACAAATCCGTGCGTGATCCAGGGGGAGCATGGGAGAAAAGAATATAAAAAAACACAATATAAGTGCAGACAGTTTGATACTGGGTGAATTAAAGTGATTTTTATCTTGGCTCATGAGTGTTGCCTACTCACAAGATTTAAATAGGACACGGGCAGTTTAGACACAATGGTCTCAGTGGACTGGATCTGTGGATTCTGAGTATGATGCGATCTTCACTCTCAGCCAGACAGCATATGTGTGGAGGGAAAGAGAGTATACATAGTGCAGACCAGTATGGTAAAAAGGTATAACTTTATAAATGAACACTTACAATATAAACATTAATTTCAGGCATGTATCACAATAATTGTGAGTGGAAGGAGGTGGACTGCAGATCTTAGGGCTCACCCACCACCTTTGCTGCGCAGGCACTGCGAGGGAAACTGCTCCGCTGGAGGGACACCGCAGCAGACACACACCAGGGAGATTGGAGCCTCCAGCATCCGAGTACCCGGGAAGGGACTGAGAAGGACCCTGCAGCGGAGCAGTTTCCCTCGCAATGCCTGCGCAGCAAAGGTGGTGGGTGAGCCCTAAGATCTGCAGTCCACCTCCTTCCACTCACAATTATTGTGATACATGCCTGAAATTAATGTTTTTATTGTAAGTGTTCATTTTTAAAGTTCTATAAAGTTATACCTTTTTACCATACTGGTCTGCACTATGTATACTCTCTTTCCCTCCACACATATGCTGTCTGGCTGAGAGTGAAGATCGCATCATACTCAGAATCCACAGATCCAGTCCACTGAGACCATTGTGTCTAAACTGCCCGTGTCCTATTTAAATCTTGTGAGTAGGCAACACTCATGAGCCAAGATAAAAATCACTTTAATTCACCCAGTATCAAACTGTCTGCACTTATATTGTGTTTTTTTTATATTCTTTTCTCCCATGCTCCCCCTGGATCACGCACGACATTGTACAGTATAAACACAAGGAAGAGAAGCCCAATGCAACATGATCCTCCGCCGACTTAAATTTAACATGTCAAAAACAGAACTCCTTATATTTCATGCCAAACCTGGCCCTACTACCACCTTCCACATTACTGTTGGAAGAACTACTATACATGCAGTAGCCCAAGCACGCTGCCCTGGGGGTCACAGACTCCTCTCTCACATTCAAAAGGTAGCTAAACCTGTCGTTTTTTCCTCCGCAATATTACAAAGATACTCCCTTCCACTGTTGCTCGACAGCTAAAACTCTGACACAGACCCTCATTCTCTACCATCTCAAATACTGGAACCTTCTGCTGTCCGGTCTTACTGCCTCTCACCTGTCTCCCCTACAATCTATCCTAAACGCTGCTGCCAGAATCACTCTACTCTTTCCTAAATCTGTCTCAGCGTCTCCCCTGCTGAAATCCCTCTCTTGGCTTCCTATCAAATCCCGTATCTCACACTCAATTCTCCTCCTCACTTTTAAAGCTTTACACTCTTCTGCCCCTCCTTACAGCTCAGCTCTAATTTCTCGCTATGCACCATCCCGACTCTTGCGATCCGCCCAATGATGTCTTCTATCTACCCCTTTTGTATCTAAAGCCCTCTCTCGCCTTAAACCTTTCTCACTGACTGCCCCTCACCTCTGGAATGCCCTTCCCCTCAATACCCGACTAGCACCCTCTCTATCCACCTTTAAGACCCACATTCTAACACATCTGCTTAAAGAAGCATGTGAGTAGCTCCGTGGCTGATACTATAGACCGCATACAAAAAGCTTGGCCCATTGCAGACGCACTTACCAGAACGCCCTTCTACTGTCTCTGTATGTTCTACCTACAGTACCAATTAAATTGTAAGCTCTTCGGAGCAGGGACTCCTTTTCCTAAATGTTACTTTTACAGTATGTCTGAAGCACTTATTCCCATGATCTGTTATTTGTATTATTTATATGATTGTCACGTGTATTACTGCGGTGAAGCGCTTTCTACATAAATGGCGCTATATAAATAAAGACATACAGTACATACATACATCCAACATCCAACATCCAACATGACAAAGCATATAGTTAAATATTTATCTGTTTCTTTCTTATATGTGGGGTCTGACTTACTTCTCTCTCTCTCTCTCTCTCTCTCTCTCTCTCTCTCTCTCTCTCTCTCTCTCTCTCTCTCTCTCTCTCTCTCTCTCTCTCTCTCTCTCTCTCTCTCTCTCTCTCTCTCTCTCTCTCTCTCTCTCTCTCTCTCTCTCCTCATATCATCAAGAGGGTAATCTAAAGTTAATTTGCAGAATTTCAATAACCCTTGGCATTTGTAAATAATTTCTTTAGTAAATAAAGAGTTCAATTAAAAATAGATACATTTTATTGAAGAGTTTTAAATATATTCTTAGTAAAATACAGCTAAACCCCGTTATAACGCGGGTCTCGGGGTCCACCCCGAGACCACCGCGTTACTAACGGGGTCGCGAGAAAAAAAAATGGCCGCCGCGCTTTAGCGCATATTCATCCCGCGGGACAGGAGATGGGAGCGGGCATGTCCCTCCGCTCCCCGCTTCCCCCTGTCACCGCGGGACAGCCCGCGGGGCAGGAGATGGGAGCGGGGATGTCTCTCCTGTCCCCGCTTCCCCCTGTCACCTCGGAACAGGCCGCGGGGCAGGAGATGGGAGCGGGGATGTCCCTCCTGTCCCCGCTTCACCCTGTCACCGCGGGACAGGCCGCGGGGCAGGAGATGGGAGCGGGGATGTCCCTCCTGTCCCCGCTTCCCCCTGTCACCTCGGGACAGGCCGCGGGGCAGGAGATGGGAGCGGGGATGTCCCTCCTGTCCCCGCTTCCCCCTGTCACCTCGGGACAGGCCGCGGGGCAGGAGATGGGAGCGGGGATGTCCCTCCTGTCCCCGCTTCCCCCTGTCACCGCGGGACAGGCCGCGGGGCAGGAGATGGGAGCGGGGATGTCTCTCCTGTCCCCGCTTCCCCCTGTCACCTCGGGACAGGCCGCGGGGCAGGAGATGGGAGCGGGGATGTCCCTCCTGTCCCCGCTTCACCCTGTCACCGTGGGACAGGCCGCGGGGCAGGAGATGGGAGCGGGGATGTCCCTCCTGTCCCCGCTTCACCCTGTCACCGCGGGACAGGCCGCGGGGCAGGAGATGGGAGCGGGGATGTCCCTCCTGTCCCCGCTTCACCCTGTCACCGCGGGACAGGCCGCGGGGCAGGAGATGGGAGCGGGGATGTCCCTCCTGTCCCCGCTTCACCCTGTCACCGCGGGACAGGCCGCGGGGCAGGAGATGGGAGCGGGGATGTCCCTCAGGTCGCCGCTTACCTCAGAACCATGCTGCCTGCATGGAGGTTGTAGCGGGGGGTTTCTTCTCCCCACCGCTGTCCCCGGTGCTCCCGCTGCCTGCGCGGGAGGAGGGGGGGGAGCGGGTGGTGGTGCTGGTCGCGGCCCGTCTGTGTAGAGTGAGAGAGTGTGTGTGTATGTATATATGGGAGAGAAAGTGTGTGTGTGTATATGGGTGTGTGAGTGTGGGTAAGTGTCTGTGAGTGTGTGTAAGTGTCTGAGTGTGTGTGTAAGTGTGTGTAAGTGTGTGTGAGTGTGTGTGAGTGTCTGTGAGTGTGTGAGTGTGTGTGAGTGTGTGTGAGTGTGTGTGAGTGTGTGTGAGTGTGTGTGAGTGTGTGTGAGTGTCTAAGTGTGTGTAAGTGTGTGTGTGTGTGTGTGAGTGTGTGTGAGTGTCTGTAAGTGTGCGTGAGTGTGCGTAAGTGTGTGTGAGTGTGCGTGAGTGTGGTCAGTGTGTGTGCAGTGTGTCAGTGTGAGCAATGAGCAGTGTGTGTGCAGTGTGCAGTGTGTGTGCAGTGTGGCAGTGAGCAATGAGCAGTGTGTGTGCAGTGAGTGTGTGCAGTGTGTCAGTGTGAGCAATGAGCAGTGTGTGTGCAGTGTGCAGTGTGTGTGCAGTGTGGCAGTGTGAGCAATGAGCAGTGTGTGTGCAGTGAGTGTGTGCAGTGTGCAAAAAAAAAAATGTAAAAAAAAATTTTTTTAAAAATATTTTTTTTTTTTTTTTTTTTTTTTTTTTTTTAAAAACGGGAGCCACGGGAAAACCGCGTTATAACCGAATCGCGGTATAACGAGGCGCGTTATAACGGGGTTTAGCTGTATGTTACAAACTGACTTATACATATAAATCTTATTTACAGATAGTCACAGAGCTTGTCATCAGTTACAGATTAGTCAGGGTTTTTTTTTTTGTTTTGTTTTTTAGGGCCTACAGTAAGTAGCTCATGGGGGAAATAAGTCTGGATGGTGGGTATCCGTAACGTTTAGAGATGTTATTGATAAACTCTGTGAAATAACAACACAAGTCTGAGGTTATATTTTGCAGAATAGACAAATAAGTTTATTGCTTGTGCGGTGCACACGCAGAGGAGAGTTTCTTTTTTTTTTATAACTTTCTTTTATTGGGTTTTTCAATGATAGTACATACCAGTATCACAGTAATGTCACTTGTTTTTCATTGTGACATACAACATCAAAACAAACATGGGGGGGGAGACTTGAAAGGGGGTGGTAAGGGGGGGTTAGGGGGAAGGGCATAGGGGACTGGGTGGAGTATAGACTTTTCCACGTATTCCCGTAGGCCTGGCTCTTTTCTGCGTGTTCTTTACTATCTCGTCCAACGTCCCACCTAGTTTAATAATCAGGGAAAGGGATATTTCTCCTTAACTGGTCCTGTCCGTCAGGTTCTCTATTGTTCTATCTCTCTTATGTCTGTTCCGCCGTCGAAGGAGAACCCACCTGCCACTATCAAAGCCAGATGGCGGCATTGCTCATCCCTGGGATATCGGTCTGTGCCAGCCATAATGACCAGACTTTTTGGAAATTTGGGCCAGTGTCGTTGACTAGACTTGTCAACTTTTCCATCTGGCAAGCGAACCAGATTCTATTCCGAATTTTATCTATTGATGGAATTGCATCCTGATTCCACAGTGCTGCGGTCTCGCACCTCATTGCCGTAGCAAAATGTGCTATAAGTTTGTTTCCCGATCTAGACACCTCTTCTGTGGGCTTACCTAGTAGGAAAACCCAAGGATCTAGTCGAATTTTGAGGCCCAAGAAAACCCTTTGTAGCCAATCTCTAATTTGAGTCCAAACGGGAATGATTCGCGGACAAGACCACAGCATGTGTACCAGATCTCCCCGTTCCCCGCACTTCCTAGGACAGAGCGGGGAAGCGCCCGCGACAAATTTTGCCAGTCTAACTGGGGTGAGGTACCACCGTAATAATACTTTATATGAGTTCTCCTTCAGCGTCGTACAGATCGAACTGCTAGCCGCAGCTTTAAAAATCGCTTCCCAGTCTTTGTCTTCTAGCGGTCCATTCAGATCAGTCTCCCATTGTGTCATGAAGCTTGGTCTGTGTGCGTCACCGGAGTCTGTGTTGGCCACCACTTTGTACAGAGCAGATATGAGTCCCCGTGTATCGGTTCCCCGATCACAGAGCTTTTCAAAATTGGTTAGGGGTGGTCTATTTGGGTGTTTGGTATAGAATGCCCGGACCTGGAGGTATCTAAGAAATTCTGTATTAGGTATGTCCGTTTCTGACTGTAGATTAGCGAATGTTTTGATTGTGTCTCTACCCTCCAGGTCCTTTAGTCTGCTTAATCCCCCTTTTTGCCAGAGTGTGAAATTTCTGTCGGTTAACCCCGGAGCAAAATCCGGATTTCCATAAAGGGGAGTCATTAGGGTGTGTTTTGAGGTTAGTGAGTGACTATGTTTAACCGTCTCCCAGACCGAGAGAGAGCTCAGCACCGAGGGAAGCGGGTTCTTGAGATCTTTTAGTCTGGATTTAGGGTACCATATAAGGTCTTTCAGTTCCAGCGGGGCGCAAGCCTCTCTCTCCAGTGCCACCCATTGCCTTTGCTCCGGAACCCCGTGCCATTGTGTAATTTGGCATAGTTGGGCCGCTTTGTAGTAAGCCATCAAGCACGGCACTGCCAGTCCCCCAGTTTCCTTAGGCCTTTGCATGATTGACCTTTTTACCCGTGGTTTTTTGTTTTTCCAAATGAAGTTTGTGACTGCTTTCTGCAGTTCTATAATATCTGATCTTACTACGGGTATCGGAAGAGTTTGGAACAAGTATAGTATCCTGGGGAGGAGGTTCATTTTTACGCAAAAGATTTTACCAATCCAGGATATCCCATATGCAGACCAGTCTTTGAGTTCCTTTATGAGGGTTTTTATAAGTCTCGGGTAATTCTCCTGGTAGAGATTATGGCTATGTTTGGTTAGAAAAATTCCCAAGTATTTTATAGCTCTGGTCTGCCATTTAAACTGAAAATTTATCTCGATTAGTTTCTCTGTCGCCTTTGGGATATTTAGACTCAGCGCCTCCGATTTTGATTGATTGATCTTAAATCCGGAGATTCTGCCAAATTTATCCAGTAGAGCGAACAAATTGGGTAATGCGGTGAGCGGTTTTGTCAAAGATAATATAATATCATCTGCATATAGCGCGATTTTATGCTCTTGGGAACCTATTTGCACTCCCGTAATATCTGGATTGCGCCGCATGTGTGCTGCCAGCGGTTCCATGCATAGGGCGAACAACAGGGGAGAAAGTGGGCATCCCTGTCTGGTACCGCTTTTAATTTTAAACAGATCTGATGGGAAGCCTTGATATAACACCCTGGCGGTCGGGGTAGTGTATAATGCTTTTATTGCCCTTATAATTTTGTTCTCGAACCCGAATGCCTCAAGCGTGGACTCCATATATGGCCAGTCGATCCTGTCAAAGGCCTTTTCTGCGTCTAAGCTTAGAATCACTCCATGGATCCCGTTGGCGTTAATGTAGTTAATAATATCAATTATCTTTCTTGTATTATCGGCCGCTTGTCTGTCTCTAATGAAGCCAACTTGGTCTGGGTGTATAAGCCGTGGCAGGATCGTACTCAATCTATTGGCCAATAATTTGGAGTAAATTTTTACGTCCGAATTGATTAAGGATATTGGCCTGTAGCTTTGGCAATTTGTAGGATCTTTGTCCTTTTTATAAATTATGGATATCGACGCCTGAAGCATCTGGTCCGAGAAGGGTTCTCCCGCTAGAACTCCATTGAATAATTTGAGCATGTGTGGCGCTAGCACCCCTATAAATTTCTTGTAATATAGGTTTGAAAACCCGTCTGGGCCTGGGGCCTTAGAGGGTTTGAGATGTTTGATTACCGCTGTCAGTTCTTCTAACGTGAAGTCAGATTGAACTGCCTCATTCTCCAGCCTGCTCACCTCTGGTAAGGCCGCTTCGTCTAGGAAGGACTGTAAAAGTTTTTTTGTTTTTGGGTTTTGTGATACTTTCTCCCCATTATATAGCTGTTCATAATAAAGCCTAAACTCTTCCACTATGCGTTTGGGGTTGGAGGTCAACTCTCCTGTTTTTGTTTTTATGTTTTGTATGTTATAACTCGGCTGCCTATTTCGGATCCTGTTGGCTAACATAGTGTCCGGCTTATTGGCTTTTTCAAAGAATTTCCGCTTAGTCCAACTGATATCTCTCTCGGCCTGGGATGTGAGGAGGAGATTAAGCTCAATTCTTACATCTTTCAACTCCTTAAGGATGTCCTCTCCGCCTGATCGGCTATGTAGTGCAGAGAGCTCATGTAACCTCTTATATAGTTGTGTCAATTTCGCCTCCCTTTGTCTTTTGCGTCTTGCTGCGAGGCTAATCAAAGTTCCTCTTATTGTGGCCTTGTGAGCCTCCCACAATGTAGTGTGGGAATCCACAGTGCCTGTGTTTGTAATAAAAAAATTCCTGATCTCGTCTTTAACTGTCTGTGCCAATTCCGGTATTTTAATAAGGGATTCGTTTAGTTTCCAGTTTGCTCCTGGGCTAACCTGCCTAATTTGTGTGCATCGTAGCTCGATCGATGCATGATCCGACCATGTAATGTCATGAATCAGAGTGTTGGAGATTTGTGGGACCATTCTACCCGATACAAAGAAGTGGTCCAGTCTGCTGTAGCTGTCGTGTGGGTGCGAATAGAATGTATATGTGTGTTCGCCAGGGTGTTGTTCTCGCCATATATCCACCAGGCCTCCCCTTCGTAGCCCTTCTAGTAGCTCTTTGGTTCCTGCCTGTTTCCCTTTCTCCTGTCTCGGAGATCTATCAATACGAGGGTCGAGGGCTTTGTTAAAATCCCCTGCTAATATCACGTTGCCACTTGCCCATTTTTGTAGTTTCAGAAAGAATTCTGTAAAGAACTGGGGATTGTTATCGCAGGGGGCGTACACACACGCTAAGGTAACCCGGGTTTGCTGCATTGTGCCTACTAGTATGATATATCTCCCTGCAGGGTCACGTTTTATTTTTTCTGGCACATATGGGACTCTATTGTGGATCAAGATGGCTACCCCCTTTTTTTTATCCTTGGCTGAGGCTAGGTAGAATTTTCTGAAGTGTTTGTCTATGAATTTTGGGTTGTTTTTAAGACAGTAGTGTGTTTCTTGCAGGAAGAGAACATCAGTGTTTTTGCGTTTGAAGTCAGCGAAAGCTATCCTGCGCTTTCGGGGGGAGTTAAATCCCTTTACATTTTGGGAGATGAACGTTAAAGCCATCTTTGTGTGTGTTGTGAGTTCTCATGGATGTCAAGTGCTCTCTGCTTACCCGGTTCATGTTGTTGCGGAGGGTGTTGGAGATAGAGCTGCAGGCCTTTTGTTGCCCAGTCGTCTCTACTAGGGATACCTGGATGGGGGGGAGGGAAACACATAGGGGAGTGACAGGGAACATATAGCCTTGTTATATTAACAAGGAAAACCACTTTGGTCTGAGAAGACCCATGGTTTGCTGCCCGGGGACACTTTTCCGAGTCCAGCGCGTCCCAGTGCCCCAAATAGGGCTGTGGGAGGACACTGAAGTCGCGGAAGCCCAGGTCTTTGGTTAGGCCGTGGCTTAAGGCCACCGTCTAACCAGAGAGGTACATGCCAACAGGCAACAGGTAGGGCAGATGTCCGCCCCCCCGCCGGCAGCGAACACGTTAATTTTTATTAAACAGCGCGTATGCACTTATAACAGAACTCAACTGCAACTCAACTTGTGTCTCTGAAACAGAAAACTTTGGTTAGTTTAAACCTTTCAATGGTGAAGTATTTAGGTGACTACCCTGCGGCTGTGTGCTATTCTTAGCTTTTCTCCCCAGTAGGGGAATGCGCGGACCCCTCTGGGGAGCTCTGGTCCTCTTTGTGTATCTTCCGGTAGCTGTCGTCGCCTCTCATCCTGGCGCTGTTCTTGCCCTTGTACTTGGACGCTTTCGCTGACGTCAGAGTCTTGGTGTCGAGTGCTCGCGAGAGTTTGTCTCTCGACATCCTCTGCGAGTCGCACGCATTTCTTGCTGGTGGTAGCAGAGGAGGCTGGTGTTTCTCGGGGGCGGAGTCCTCCGTCTCAGCTCGAGTGCGCGCCAGATCGTCCTCCGCCATGCTGAATTGGCGCTTCTTTTTCGGATTCTCCCGCCCGTTGTCTTGTGAGGCCATTTTGGTAAGTGGAGAGCGAGATAGAAAGAAAAAAGAGAGGGAAGAACTTTTGCCGCGTCTTTTCTTTACTTAATCTCCCCCCCCTCCCTTGTCGGTTTTGTCGGCTCAGTAGGGTAGAGAATCTCCGAGGGGCGGCGTTGTAGCGTCTTTCTTGCATGGGACCGCAGCGTGTTAGGGTAGACAGTGTAGTTTAAACCGGTGAACAACAATAACTGGCTATTCTGGAGTAACTGTGGACCGTCTCGTGAGGCCTTCATCCAGATCCTGAGGGGCCCGCTTTAGCGTGTCTTTGTTTTGGTGGCTGTCTCACTTTCTCCCATTCGGTTCGGCGGGGTAGACGACCGTCCATGGTTTCAGGCTGCGGTAAGGTATTAGGGAGGCCCAGCCTTGTGAGGAACTCAGGACCATCTGCGATGTGTTTGATGGCGTGTGACCTGCCATTTTGCAGCACAATCAGGGCGAAGGGAAAAGCCCAGCGATATCGGACATTTTTTTCCCTGAGCAGCCTGGTGATCGGCTGGAGGGCCTGTCGTCTTGCTAGCGTGATCGGTGAGATATCCTGGTAAACGGCCATCTCTATGTCTTCAAATTTTATTATGGGGGTGGCTCTTGTAATTTTGCATATTTCCGCTTTTGTTGTGAAGTGGTGCAGTCTCATGATTATGTCCCTGGGAGGATTATTGGGAAGTGGTCGTGCCCTCAGTGCCCTATGGCATCTGTCCATGACTAGTTCTGCTTCAGTTTTTCCTGGCATTATAGATGACATCCAGCGGTTGATGAGGAGCTCAGGGTCTAAAATCTCCTCAGGTATCCCCCGGATCCTCAGGTTGTTTCGCCTGTCTCTGTTCTCGCTGTCCTCGTTGCGTTCCTCCAGGTCTGCCACTTTCCTTTCCAGGGCGGTAACTCTGGAGTCTGTCTCTGTTTGACAGCGGGCAGCTTCCTCCATTTTCTCCTCCAGGTCGTTGGTGCGTGTTCCAATGCTGAGTATGTCTTTACGCAAAGTGTCCACCTCCCCACGAAAGAAGGTTTTTAAATCTGTAAGGAGTTTGGCTATCTCTTTTTTCATGGCTCCCGTCTGGCTTACCGCTGTCAGGTCTGGCTCCTGAGCGGAGTCGGAATCAGATGCCGCCATGCTATCTGTCTCCTGCACTTTCTTTGCTCCCACAAAATATGTGCGCACGTCCACTTTCTGCTTAGATTTTTTCCTTGTGGCCGCCATATGTCCGTATGCTTGATGTGTAGGGCCAACAGCTCCTGTAGTTTTTTTTTGAATTGGTTGAGTTTTGCGGTGCGCTGTGTGGTTTTAATGCCGGCGGGGCTCGGAGCGTTCAGGTTAGGCTGCCATCTCTGCTCCTGCCGCGCATGCCCCTCCAGAGGAGAGTTTCAAAATAAAACCCTCCCAAAGACATGGTAGCATACAGGCATTATTTATACACAAAATACTAAACCCACGCCCCCTCTACAAGGTTGCGTGTCGTCGCTACGTAAGCGTAAAAGGTAAACAAATTATGCACACGAATACATTGAGTTGATGACATTATGGGATGTCTAAATGAGATGATTCAGCAATAATACTTTATTAAGCTGGTGACCTTTTCTCTACATACAGAAACCATCCCTATCAGTCTGGCCTTTTTCATAACATTGGCACTTTGCTCAAGGTTTTTCAGTTAGCTGCTTGGTTTATTAAAGCAAAAACCTCATTCAAAAACGTCCATCTCATAACCCGTTCACTCAGACAAAACCTAAGATGGATGCTGACTTAAAATGGTTGCATAGATCCCAGTGCTGTTATGTCAGACCCTCCCCTTACGTCAAATTCTCACTTTGTCACTCCCTCCTTTTTATTCTTAAAACATAGCTTTTGAGAATTAAGTTCATGATGATAGTCCAGGGATAACTCAGAGGACAAGGGCGCGTGCCCTTCACTGTCATAGTCTCGTAAGGCGCTGCGGCCAATATGTCTTTTGATGAATTGAATAACTGTGGTCGGCATCTTCTTTCTTCACGGTACTGCTGTTTTCTGGCATCTGTAAAGAGTGGCATCCGAATGGGGGAGGGGGTCGCACACCTGTGGATCATACCTTTGCAACACGTGACACACACATATAACAACAAGTGACACTCCCAAACACATCAAAACATTCAAAAGTTTTTGCTCCAAGTGATCTAAGCCATTCACCTAACCCCAAGGGTGATAATCTGTCACTTCCCTTTGTAAACCTCTTTTGAATCTCTTGTATTTCATCTAGTTCATGCTGCACATTGCTACACTGATCTGGAATAAGAACACAATATTGTTCCTCAATTAGGACACATACCCCTCCTTTTGAAGCTAAAACATAGTCTAAAGCAATTCTGTTTTGTAAGGCCATAAGCCTAATCTGAACCTGTTCTTGGTTTAATGATAAAATTAAAACTGCAAAATTAAGGCCACATCCTTCCTGTAAATTGTTATCTGACTAAACATACATTTTTACACAGGTTTCATTAGTTGGTGGAGACACTTCACCCATAAATTGATTCTTGTTCCTAGTGTGTGATACACCCTTTAAAGAGGTTCCCTTAAAAAATTGGAAAAATACAGAAATTATACACATAATACTAAAAACCTTATTTTATGCAAGCAACCTTTCTTTGGATATGCAGTTGCTAGATAAAAGAAATTGCATCTATCTCTATCATCATATATTTTCAGAATCATCACAACATTCTATTACTGAGAATTGAGGGGGTTTGGTATCTGTGGAAGCAAATGCGTGATCCTCACCCCTGCACGCATTGCATACATCATTCACTCAGAATATCAGAACAGACAATGTCTGCGATGGTCAACATGACTGACTTATGATCCTTTCCTTGTGGCTGACACACGCCCCTGGGTGACCCCCTCCTTTCGGTGGAGGTGCAACACACTTCTGGATCAAAGTTTTGCTGCACATGACACATACATAGAGAGTGATGAGTACTGCCAAAACACATACAAGAGCTTTCACAAGCCACGCTTCCAGGAAACCAATCCTCCCATCAAGGCTCAATTCTACATACACCTTAAATTTCTAACTTAACACACTCTAAAGAATAAAAATATTGAGTCTCTGAAAAATTAAATGTTCTGATAAAACCTGGCCTTAGCCTGGTGTCTTATTTTCCTCGTTGGTTAACGGTTAGAGTTTTGACTCGGCAAGACGTTAACTTGATGCGGCTGTACTTTAGGTGACTTTGGTCTTTGGTGGCGCTGGAACGTTTGGTGGAGCTGGAACGAGCTTTACTGTACTTTGGGTCCAGGAAAATTACTCTGCCGCTTTAATTGCTGTATTGGTGATTACTTTAGGCCTTTTCACCTGAGATGAAAAGCATGCTTGCGCAGGAAATATGTGACTATTAACCCCATCTCGAGTAGGTGCACTTTCAACGTTGTCTAGAGAGACTCAAAAAATGTATTAGTTGCATACAACTTATTGTTTTATTACTAATAACATGGTCCTTAATTCGTTCCTTTGGACTGCTGATAGTCATAAGTCATCCCATATGTGTCTCATAGGGAGATAATTTATACCTAGGACTAAATTCTTGTATCAATGTGTTTACTCCTGTCTTAGCATCCACATATAGACAGAGGTATTCCCTATTAATGTTCCTCAAATTAAAACTAAGTAGCCAATGTGAACCTGACTTTGATACAATCTAAGTTCCTGAAACTTTAGGGCCTCATCCCTTGCTAACCCACTTGTTTCCATAATTAATTCTATCCTGTCTGCAGGCCATATCCCTAAGACCTGGGAAACTACCAGAGTTTGTCCCAATCTTCAAAAGTGGGGACAAAAAAACACTGTCTCAAACTACAGGCCAATCTCTCTTCTCCCAATACTATCCACTGTCATGGAAAAATATTCACTCCCAATTAAGCCATTATTTTACCCATACAAATTTCCCTAGCCAATCCCTATCTGGCTTTTACCCCAAACACTCCACTGTAACTATTCTGTTAAAAAATTGAAATGCCTTCTACATAATGCATACCTTATTCACTTATGTAACTGCTTTTGCAACTATGTATCCCCTGTATTTAACCCTATACACAAGACACACCCACAAATGAGAGGTGACTCCCAAATTCACCACTTCCTGGCAAACCCATTCTAGATTACACAGCAATTTTTACAATAACCACTGCTTACGGACACCTTTGGAAAAAATAAATGGTTAATTCGTTATAACATACATCACATATTCAGTTAATAGACAAATGATTTTGTATAAGACTTCACACTAATGTCTTGCTTTATATAACCTCTTTGCACTGTGCCGAGCACATGGTCAGCTTTATAATTTTAAAGACACTGCATATTCATCTGACTAAAGAAAAAATATTTTCTATAAGACTTGTTTCCGGGCAAAGAGCCATTTTGTTTCTGGGCGTTTCGCCAATTGACCCTGAAAAGATAAGATAATGGTACACCACGGCTTCTTCCTTAAAAATAATAATTATTGGACTGGAACTTTTGCTTAAAGTTTAAATACATGGAGCTTTATCCAGAGCCCTAAGAACTACATTTTTTATGGCCTCTCAAAAATTAACCAACAGGCTTTTATATAGCTGAGGTTTATATAACTTCTTAACACACAAATAACTCCACACGCTCATGCTATTTCCCTCCACTCAGTTCTTTTTAATGCCTTCTGTTTGAACTTTTATAGTTTCACTGACTTCATTCACTACAAATTTATGCTATCCTGTTGCAATTCTGTCCTTTCTCAAGCTACACACACCTATTTCTCTCCATTAATCAACACTCACAAGTCTAACCCTCACTAACTCTTCTTTCATCTTATCTCAGGACTTTGCTGACTATTTTAAGAAAGAGGTTGAATTCATACACCAGAACATTCCCTCTTTTTCCTCCTATCCTACTCCGCTTCCTACTCTCTTCCTGCTTTCCTTGACTCTTTTTCCACTGTCTCAAAAGAGAATGTCACCATCACTGTGGATCGCCTTTTCTCCCTCTAATCTGCTACATTTCCATTCTCCTTAAAACATGTAATCGTTATACCATGACTCAAAAATAGCAAGCTTGACCTGACCTGTCTTTCTAACTACTGAACTTGTCTTGTATTCTCTTGCTTGCTCCATTTTCTCAACACCCATTCTCTCCTTAACCCTCTACAATCTGACTTCTGCACTGCTCCCTCCACGGAGACAATTCTAACTAAAATAACTGATGACCTATATGCTGCCCCAGACAGAGGTCATTACACTCTGCTCCTATTACTCTCTGCAGCATTTGCCTCTGTGGACCACACTCTTCTCTTTTCTCTGTACACACTCTCACTAGGTGACCTAATAACATCTCTTAGGTTTAAATATCACCACTATGCTGACAACACCCTCATTTACTTTTCAACCCCTGACCTTACACCTGCCATACAAACCTAAGTTTCTGAATGTCTCTCTGTTATCTCATCCTGGAAGGCCCTCTTTTGCCTTAAATTTAACATGGCAAAAACAGAGTTCCTCATACTTCCTCCCAAACCTGACCCTATTATCTAGTTTCACATTACTCTTGAATCTTTCATGCAGTAGCTCAAGCACGCTGCTTAGGGGTCACTCCCTCAACTCCTCTCTCATATTCTCCTCTTTCATTCAAAACATTTCTATAACTGTCGCTTTTTCCTCCACAATATCACAAAGATACACCTTTTCCTCTGTTGCTCACTATTAAAACTCTGATACAGACCCTCATTCTCTCCCCTCTTGATTACTGTAATCCCCTGCTATCCCAGCTTCCTGACTTTCACCTGTCTTCCCTACTATCTCTCCCAAACGCTGCTGCCAGAATCACTCTACTCTTAAAACTCTGATTCTGCGTTTCCCCTCCTGAAATTCCTCTCCTGGCTTCTAATCAAAGCCTACTGCTTCTGTACGCTCTCCCTACCTACCAATTAGATTGTAAGCTCCTCAGAGCAGGGACTTCTCTTCCTTAATGTTACTTTTATGTCTGGATCACTTATTTCATGACCTCTTACCTTTACCCTTTGCTACCTATATGATTACGACGTGCACCACTTCTGTGAAGCGCTGTGCATATTAATGGCGTTATATACATGAAAACATACAATACAATATATACTTCAAACAATGCTTATGATCTTTTACCCACATTTTTGAACACAAAATATTCCCAAACATATCCTTATCCCATAGAAATAAAATTGAAATGTGTTTTTACTCGTTAAACACAATACAGAACACACACAATACAAAAAACTTCTCTCACACACAGCCACACAACATCACAAAAATAACAAACAAATAAAAGAAAGACATTTCTCCCCTATTACCACACAATTTCACCCTGCAACTATTAATAAAAGTTCTCTTCTCTTTCTTTATTCTCATAAATAACCTGACTTTAAAACTACTCTGATGCTCCGGAGCTTTCTGAGTTAAACTTTCGTATCTTAGTACATTCCTCGCGCTGGAGAAAAAAGTGGGGGCACGCTCTGTGCTGCTGCGATTCTGATCCTCTTTCTTGCAGACATTTGATTTCATTGTGAGCAAAAAATATTCATGTTTTCGTACGTACTTGCAAGTTTTTGGATGGTGATTTGTGCACACGTGATACTTACTGTAGCATGGTTTATCTTTCACACAGGTAATCATTCAGGAAAAATTAATTAGGGTATCAAATCCATCTAACCACTCTCCATTAAGGGCGCAACAATTTTACTTGCCGGCACCGAAACTTGAGTTTAAATCAGGAAATGATTTATAACCACTTATTGCATGTGGGGAAATGGAAGGAAAAGCTTATACGTTCACAACTGATTTCTGCGGTGTCCGCCAGCCGGTCACGCCATGCTTGACTTTTGCCACAAAAACCTCATAAAATCCAAAGATTTATACTACCACAGACACACAGGGATCACTGAAAGTTAGAAGGTTCCACTATGAGCCCTTGCGTTCGCATTCTTACGAATAAGAAAACCGGTGCGGCTACTCATAGTTTCACTCTTCTTTCCATAGTAATTTATTGCAAACAAACTTTTTTCATTGGGGTGGCATGTTTTTTCACTGGGACTTGCATGTGTATTTTCATTTGAACTTGCATGTATTTTTCATTGGCCAACAAAACATATTTATATTGTCTCTTCTTGTTCTCTGTATCCATTCTTTATTATTTCTGTCTGCAGACACACAACCTCTAACGGCAAATTCTGAGAACTTTGGTTTCCCATTATTCTCCTGTTACAGAAATCAAATTTAATTGACCTGTACAATACACCTGATACAATAATCAGCGCAAGCTGATTACGTACAACTCTTTTGGCATGTTATTGTTCTGATTTTTTCACCATAACTATACCCAAGAAAACACTTGAATTACTTCAGCGGGTCCAACCAAGCCCTGATAAACCTTATACTTCTATAACATGGATACAGATAAGACCTTCTAAACAGATATCCATAAATAACCTCATTTGGTATGTTACTGACAAGACAGAGCAAATGTACAATCAGGGACCCTTCCTGCTCAGACAACAAAAATATTTATCACAACCCAGGACAGTCTGAAAAACAATCCCTAAAGCATACAAACACTCACCTTTATCACCAAAACACCAAAAATTTAATGGGACTCTCACCTTAATCCCAATAAAACTTAAAACTTAACACTTTAAAATGGATACAGGAACAGACAAATAAACTTATTTGACACTGCTAGGTTAACCCGTCAACACAGATTGAGACACCCTTCAAAACACATCTCTCTACACATCACTCAAAACAACTTTTTAAACTCAGGCTTTCCTCAAAAGGTGCCTTTTACCTTGATTCTTACGAGCGCTCAGATTTGAGTGACCGAGGAGTGGTTTTACCAGGTGCTCAGCTTCCGGTGTTTTTTTGGGTTTCTATTCGGTGCGCCATCTGATAAACTCTGTGAAATAACAACACAAGTCTGAGGTTATATTTTGCAGAATAGACAAATAAGTTTATTGCTTGTGCGGTGCACACGCAGAGGAGAGTTTCAAAATAAAACCCTCCCAAAGACATGGTAGCATACAGGCATTATTTATACACAAAATACTAAACCCACGCCCCCTCTACAAGGTTGCGTGTCGTCACTACGTAAGCGTAAAAGGTAAACAAATTATGCACACGAATACATTGAGTTGATGACATTATGGGATGTCTAAATGAGATGATTCAGCAATAATACTTTATTAAGCTGGTGACCTTTTCTCTACATACAGAAACCATCCCTATCAGTCTGGCCTTTTTCATAACATTGGCACTTTGCTCAAGGTTTTTCAGTTAGCTGCTTGGTTTATTAAAGCAAAAACCTCATTCAAAAACGTCCATCTCATAACCCGTTCACTCAGACAAAACCTAAGATGGATGCTGACTTAAAATGGTTGCATAGATCCCAGTGCTGTTATGTCAGACCCTCCCCTTACGTCAAATTCTCACTTTGTCATTATGATCCTCCTGCCTCTGAACAAAGCACTGTAGCCTCCCATTGGAGGTATGTTGACAGGCTTACTCCCTCTCCAGTTGTGCTTTCCTTTTCATAGCCTCTCTCTCCTCTCTCTGTTCTGGTGGAATAGGTATGGAGACCTCAAGCTCTTGGAGAGGCTGTTGACAGAAGGATGGAGTGAAGTTGTCCACTCTACTGGGTACATTGATAGGAAGCTGCAGGTTAGAAAGCTGGTGCTGCAGGTTAGAAAGCTGGTGCTGCAGGTTGAAAGGAGCTTGAATGGGGATAGTGGTTTGGCTGACCTTTTTAATGCATGTCACTGCAGCTTTCCGTTCTATGGATATCACTGGGAAGTGTTTGGGATTCTCTATAACTGAAGCTTTGTTTTCCCCACGTTGTTTGATTTCACTGGTTTTAATGCCAGGAGCTGGAATGGGGATAGTGGTTTGGCTGATCTTTTCAATGCATCTTACTGCAGCTTCCTGTTCTATGGATATCACTGGGAAGTGTTTCGGATTCTCTATAACTGAAGCTTTGTTTTCCCCATGTTGTTTGATTTCACTGGTTTTAATGTCAGGTCTTGTGTACTCATGTATTTTAAATAGCCTAGGCCTGGGATTAATACCGACTCCTTTAATTCCAGAAATACTGTCCTGTTTTTTGGCCATGACCTTTTAATCGCATCAGTAAGTGACCACTGAACATGAGAAGCAGAAGTCTGGCTTTGGCGTCCTTGCATTGGTCCAAGCTTATTTCCAAGTGTAATGGATCCTGCGGGTGCCCCTGGACCTGTGGGACCTGCTTTTTTACCCAATGGGTGAAATACTTGAACAGAGTTAATCATTTGGAGGCTGAGGTTGCTGTGATGGGCTTTCACCTTTCCTTGTTCAGAAGGTTCCAATGACTTCTTGCCCTTCCCAAGGACTTCTGAATTCACTCCAGGCTGATTAGCACTTTTTCTTTTGAGAGCTTTGGGGTTATTATCAGTACCACAAGCCAGCGCTTGCTCAAAACTGAAAACGCTGGTCTGGTTCTTTGTTTTCTTCACTAGCTGCTTGATATTGCTGTTCTGTTTACGTTTGATCCCCATCTCTTGAGGTGTCTTTCGCTCAGGACTATGAGTAACTGCAGGAGACTTTGCATTTTTAAGTTTGATCCCCATCTCCTGAGGTGTCTTCCGCTCAGGACTATGAGTAACTGCAGGTTTTTTTTTTTTTTTTTTTTAAACTTTGATTTTATTGGGTGCAATAAAACATACATGTTATCACTTCCCGTTGGCATCAGTAATTTCACCCTTTTTTGTTTTTTAACAATCGTCCAAAGACTAGACATACTAGACTCACAAGACAAACAAGGGGGCCTGGTTACGGGGTAAGCCAGGTAGGGGGGGGGGGGTAGGGAGGGGAAGGGGGAGTGGGGTGGGGTGCGTTAAAGGATCTTTCGCCATAGCGGAGAGAGTTTCCGGACTTCCAATCTCCATCTCTCCCGGTGATTGTGCTCCTCCTCGAGATCCCCGTGGGGTTATATGTATATATATATGTATATATATATGTTATATGTATATGCCCCTATGCCCAGCGCTCTGTGGCCCTATTTGTTCCTTCCCTGTTTCTTAGGACGGTCGTTGACTGGCGCTTTCCCGCCCGCTCCCCCTGTTCTACTGTCTTTCTCCTGTCATGGATCCCTTTCGTTACCGGAAAACGCCTTTCTTAACTATCATTGCAATATTGTGGCACTATCTATTCCCGGGATGTCCGTCTGTTCCAGCCAAGGCGACCAGACTTTTAGAAAATTTTGGCCGGTGTCGTTAACCATACTTGTTAGCTGTTCCATCCGGCAAACAAACCAAATTCTGTTTCTAATCTTGGGGATGCTTGGGAGAATTGGTTGCTTCCATAATGCTGCAATCTCGCACCTGGTGGCGGTTGCCAAATGTGTAATTAGCTTATGCGAGGCGTTAGATAGTCCCCCGACCCGTCTGCCCAGCAGGAACAGCCATGGGTCCAGGGGGATCTCCACCTCCAGTAAACGTTGAAGCCAGTCTCTAATTTCTGCCCAAATCGGCGCCACCCTTGTGTAAGACCACAGCATATGGCATAAGTCCGCTCTGTCTCCGCACTGTTTGGGGCAGAGCGGAGAGTAGCCTTTGACAAATTTAGATAATTTAGTGGGAGTGTAGTACCACCGCATCAGGACTTTATAGGCGTTCTCCTTTAACGTGGTACAGATAGAGCTTTTGTCTGCTGCCTGCAGGATCCTATCCCAGTCCTCGTCTTCTAATGTCTCCCCTAGGTCTGCTTCCCACTGTCTCATGTAACTAAGTCTGGGTCGGTCATCCGGCTCCGGACAGACCACCTCCCTGTACATTCTAGAGGTTAGTCCCCTCGTGTCCGTGTCTCTTGAACAGAGCTGCTCAAAATTTGTTCTCCGTGGCCGAATTGGAGCTTCGTTATAGAAAGCTCTGATATGGAGGTACCTGAATAATTCAGCATTAGGAATTGCTTTTTCCTCCTTTATATGATCGAATGTCTTAATATATTGCCTACCCTCCAGATCATTTAGACGGAGATACCCTGCTCGAATCCAATTTGAGAAATTAGAGCTATCCAGTCCAGGAGCAAAATCTGAGTTCCCCCAAATCGTGGTCATCAGAGAATTCGGGGATGTAAGAGAGCATTTAAATTTGGTCGCCTCCCACGTTTTCAAGGAGCTGGCTACTGCCTGCAGAGGTGTCTGCATGGCGGGCCTGTTTTTTTTGGACAACCAAATTAGATTTTGAATTTCTATTGGTGCGCAGCACGCCTTTTCTAACGCTACCCACCTCCGGAGGCTTGGGTCTAAATGCCCAATCTAAATGCCTAAATTGCACAATCTGGCTCAGCTGGGCTGCTTCGTGATAGGCGAACAAGCATGGCACCCCCAACCCTCCTCTCAAGGTCGGCCTCCTCAAGATTTCTATTTTAATTCGTGGGCTTTTCTTATCCCAGATAAACTTTGTTATTAGGGACTGTAACGCAAGGATGTCGCCTTTTACTAGGGGGATCGGGAGGGCCTGGAAAAGGTATAGCACCCGCGGGGGGAGATTCATTTTTATGCTATGAATGCGACCTATCCACGAGATGCTACACTCCGCCCACCGCCGGAGATCCTCTCGCAAAGTCCGGAACAACCTGGGATAGTTTGCTTTATACAAAGCTTTGTACTCTTTCGTGATATATACCCCTAGATATTTAAGCATGGAGGGTTGCCACTTAAAGTTGAAATTTAGTCCAATTAATTTTTCCACCGGCTTCGATAAATTGATATTGAGGGCTTCAGATTTGGCCTGATTAATTTTGAACCCTGAGATTTGTTTGAAGGTCCCCAGAATTGAGAAGACATTGGGCAGGGAGGTAAGGGGCTTTGATAATGTCAGGATCACATCATCCGCGTAGAGCGCCACTTTGTGTGGCTGCTCCTTTACAGATATTCCCGTAATATCTGGGTTGTTTCTTATATGTGCCGCCAGAGGTTCTACGCACAAGGCGAACAGCAAGGGAGACAGCGGGCAACCCTGACGAGTGCCGCTCTTTATTGGGAACTGATCCGATGGGAACCCTTGGTGCCGTACCCTTGCCGTTGGCCCCTCGTACAGGGCCATGATGGCCTCCAGAAGACGTCCTCTAAAGCCAAATGCTTCAAGCGTTCCTCTCAGATAGGGCCAATCAATCCTATCGAAGGCCTTTTCGGCGTCCAGACTCAATACCATTGATGGGGTGTTCTGTTTTTGTGCCAGATCAATCAGGTCAATGATCCGCCTGGTATTGTCTGCCGCCTGCCTTCCTCCGATGAACCCTACCTGATCTGGATGAACCAACCTGGGAAGGACAATACCCACTCTATTGGCTAACAATTTGGAGAAAATTTTGAGATCCGTGTTTATCAACGAGATGGGCCGGTAGCTCTTACAGTCTGCCGGGTCCTTGCCAGGTTTATGGATCAGGGAGATGGATGCCTGAAGCATCTGTGCTGGAAACGAGGCCCCCTGCATGACCGAATTAAACATTCTTAATAGATGTGGGGCTTGAATTTTTAGATATTTTTTATAGTATAGATTGGAGAAGCCATAAGGGCCGGGCGCCTTGGCAGGCTTAAGTGACTTTACAACTGTCGTTAACTCTTCTAAAGAGAAGTCCGTCTGTAACGCTTCCCCTTCCGCCCGGGTCAATGTTGGTAGTTTTGCTTCCCTTAAGAAATCCCTGAGATTGTCCCTCGTTTTTTGATTATGTATGACCTTCCCTCCATCGTAGAGCGCCTCGTAGTAACGTTTAAATTCCGCTAAGATCCGCTTAGGATTCGAGGTAAGGTCTACCCCTTGGGTGTGGATGGCTTGTATGTTATAATTAGGAATTCTGTGGCGGAGTCGATTAGCTAATAGGGTGTCCGGCTTGTTCGCCTTCTCAAAGTACCTGCGCCTAGACCAGCTCATTTCCTTTTCCGCCTGGGAGGTTAGTACGACATTTAACTGCTGCTTGGTGTCTGAAAGTGCTTTTAAGGAGCCATCACTTTTATCTCTCTTATGCTCCTCTGTTTGGGCTGCCAATTTCTCCTGTAAGAGTTTTATCTGGCATTCTTGATCTCTCTTTCGTCTAGCTGCTAGGCTCATGAGCATACCCCTAAGAGTGGCCTTATGGGCCTCCCATAATGTGGTGTGTGATGACACACTACCTAAATTTTCTGAGAAAAATTCCACTATTTTCGCTCCAATTTCTTTTTGGGTATTTGGGATTTTCAACAGCAGTTCGTTTAATCTCCAGTTTGCTCCTGGCCTGTCTAGTGAATTTAGTGTGCACCGCAGCTCTATGGGTGCGTGGTCTGACCACGAAATATCGTGTATACCCGTATGGGAGACCACTGGGACCAGTCTATTGGATACCAGGAAGTAGTCTAGCCGGCTGTAACGGTTATGGGGATGGGAGAAGAAGGTGTAATCTCTACTCTGTGGGTGCTGCTCCCGCCAGATATCGACCAATTGGCAGTCCTTTAAGCCCTGGGTGATTTGTTGGATGTCTAACTTCGGTGGGAGCCCCGACTCAGTGCACCGGTCTAATTTGGAATTTATCGTCCTGTTGAGGTCTCCCGCTACTATCAGCGTTCCCTTGGCCTCTCTATGTAATTTCTGAAAGAAAAGGGCGAAAAAGTCCTCTGATATCTCGCAAGGTGCGTATATGGATGCCAGTGTAAGAGGTCTCCCTTGGAGCGAGCCCACTAAGATAAGATATCTACCTTCTCTATCAGCTACTTTTTTCTCTACCGTGAAGGCTATTCTGTTGTGAATCTCTATGGCCACCCCCCTCTTCTTTACCTGTGTGGACGCCAAATGTACCGTTCGGAAGTTTTTATCTATGAATTTTGGGTAGCTGTCTCTGGAGAAGTGAGTCTCTTGGAGGAATAGTAAATCAGCTTTGTGTCTTTTATAATCTCTTAGGGCTAGTTTGCGCTTCGCTGGGCTATTCAGGCCTTTAACATTATGTGAAATGCACCTGACCTCAATACTCATAGTTTTTTAAAATGAACCTGATTCTCTCGGTGTCCTGCTGGGCCATTCTGTTGCCGCCAGGTAGTTGTGGATCCCGCCTTTGTCTTCTCACGTGCTGTCGCCGCCTCTTGCTCTTGCACCCCCAGGGGGGGGGGGGGGTAGGGGGGGGTGATACATGAGGAAAGTACACGGGGGGAGACAAAAAAGGAGAAACATGAATACATATAAACAAAAAACACTGTGTCATCGGCCCTAGGACACCCCAGTCCTATAGCCAAGTCCAATGCCCTTGGTCTGGGGGCTCTCGCGGGTACTCCACTGCACCCCTTACCCCATATCCAAAGGACTTTGCCCGGCGTAGGGGGCCCACCCCCTCCCCCGGCCCAGTCGAGACACATGCCGACCCCGAGGTAGTCCCCTTGGTACCCACCCCGTGTCCACGCTCTGCGTTCCTCTTGCCTTAACAAAACACTCTCAAACCTCTAACTCAGGCTTATAACTGCCTGTCTTTCCGCCCATCTTCTTTTGCTTCGACGTCTCCTGCCGCCTGCCCTGACTGCTGTTTTCCATCGGTGAGTGCTCCTACCCCCTGTGTGCTATCTGCTTCCCTCTACTATCTGCTCCGTGGAGGTCGCTCCTTCTCTTTCCTCCTCTGTGCTCATCAACTTTCTCTGGCTTTCCATCTGTTCTACTTTATTAACCCCTTCTCTCACAACCCCCTTCCATCCACTGTGCCTCTACCTGTCTCTTACCCTCTAACTTCCCTTACCCACTTATTTACTCCACATCTTCCTTCCCCTCCTCTGACTGTCTTCTCCCTTCTCCATCCCCTTTCCTGTCGTTCGTCGTCCTTCCCCCTATCCTGCCAACCTATTTCACATACTTTAACTCTCTGTCTTATTCCATCCATTTTCCGTCCTATCCTCCTACTCGCCTCATCCCCTCTCCGCCATCTATCATCTTCCTCTCCTACTTCCCCCTACTTTCTAATACCTCTACCTCCCTACTTCTGTTCCTAACTTGCCCAGGCGACCTGTCAGATTCTCTCCCCATCCTCTCGAACCTATCCCTTTCCTTGCCGTTGCCCCTTCTTGCGGTCAAAGCCCCCTTTACCACTCCCGCCCCCATCCTCTCCTAGCTCCTTCTCTGTCTTTTGATCCTCCACCGATGGCCCCTCACGCCTGCGCGATGATTTCCCCCCCTGTTGCTATCGCTGCCTGTCCTCGCAGCTGTCCGACCCCAGGTGTGTGTTCCGGAGTGACGGAGTAGGCCCCCCGGCAACCACCGGCGCTTTGCGGCGCCCCTCGATGATGTCCGCGCCTGGCTCTTCCGATCCAGTTGCCCCCTCCAAGATGGCGTCGTCTGATGCGCCCCGCTGTTATGGATTACAGGTATTTTCTGGGATATAACGCATAATGAATACAGGTCACAGGTACATATATACATAGTATCATTATAAGGCCTAGTATAGCTTAGAGTATACTGTTAAAATCCTGGTTTTCTTGTCTTAGAAATAATAGCTTGTTTTTCTCAGAAGTGGCAGGATATTGGGACAGGTTACATAGACCTAAAAAGGGGAACTAACACCGGTAAACAGGCCGCGGTCTGAACGGTAACTTATGAAATATCATATGTCACTAACTGTAATTCCTAGATCGTAAACATCATACTGTACGTCACTAACTGTAATTCCTAGATCGTAAACATCATACGTCACTAACTGTAATTCCTATATCGTAAACATCATACGTCACTAACTGTAATTCCTAAATCATAAACATCATACGTCACAAACCACAGAGCATGGACACATGACACGTGACGCACGTACGCAGCAAATAATGCACCCTATAATAGGTTTGCCCGACTCCATGTTAGAGAGAGAACCGAACTTAGGTGTGAAGTCACACAGATGAGACTTGAGCTGGGACTGGCTGACCTATCGTAATATCTTTTGGTTTGTGAGTATTGACAATGGATATCTAGTTATAATCTCTGCATAGTTAGGAATGGATTGGTAACATACTGTAACTGCTAGCCATCAGCTTATAAGAAGCTTGTTGTGATATTTCTGATATTTCTGATATTTCTGAATATTGTTGTGATACAATAAATGATAAACCTTTTCTTATACAAACTCTGAGTAACCTTTCTTTATAATAATCTCACGATACCCTCCATAATATCATAATATGTGAGAGTGTGGCCGAGACTTTTCAAGTGCAACATTGTGGTCTGTGCTCTCTGCTTAGTGCAGGACATAACTTACCATAAGGCGACACTTGATAAAGGAAGGTAGGCTTTTGATGACGACTTCCGGTTTCCTGTTTCCGGCGGCCGCCATTTTGAGAGGTGCTCTGCCACGAGGATGGAGCGCGCGCTCTCTTCCCGCCTTTGGGATGTTTCCGGCATCTGCGCCTCACGCTGGGCCGCTCCTCCCTCCACGATTGCCGCCATCTTCCTCGGACTGAAGGTAAGCAAGCCTTGGTCTCCTTTTTTTTTGCAGGGGTTCTTCGGGATTCAGGACCTCGCCAGCGGATTCACCTCTTTGTGACCGGGGCTCTTTTCGTGGACAGTCCTGTGGGTAGCCACCGCATCGGTCCCCTCCATCCTTTATTTATTTAGGGGGTATCTTGTGGCGGCGGGCAGGTAGCGTTCAGTAATTTGAGCGGACAGGCAAAAAGTTCAACCCCGAACCACACACCAAACGGCGCAACAACTCCCAAGCGCAACCGTGCGCCATAGTGGGTAAGTAACAGTGGCTTATCAGCGCCGCTTCCCCTTAGCTTTGGGCGAGCCGTTTCCACCGCTCCATTCTGGCTCCATGCTCCTCGGCCTCCTCCATGGCCTGTGCGGGTGCCTCCCCTAGGCCCAGTTTAGAGAGAAACTCGGGACCCTCCGTGGGCTCCTTCATCGTGATGGCCCTCCCGTTCCTAGCCACCATCAATCCGAACGGGAAGGTCCATCTGTTTCTTACATTGCGGTCTCGTAGAACTTTCGTTATAGGGAGCAAGCGATCTAGAGCCAGGGCTTCTTTGCTGTAGTCAGGGAGTAGGGTCTCCAACCATTTTGTGATATATTCCGTGCAGTCCCCTATCTCCTCCGTGACCCCCCGAATTCGGAGGTTATTCCGCCTATCGCGTTTCTCCGCATCCTCTTGTCTCTCCCGCAGCTCATCTATTTGTCTCTGCAAGTCCCCTGTTTTTTTGTCCGTTTTTTTAACCACTTTAATTGTCTGATCCATTTTCTTTTCTAAATCATCTGTCCTTGAGCCTAGTTTCACTACGTCCCTTTTCACCTCCTTGATTTCCGCCTGTAGGAGTGATTTCAGGTCGTTGTATAGCCTTTCGAAATCGCACCTCCTAACAGGCAATAATCCCTGGCTACTACGGCTGTCTTCCTCTCCTTCCACTTCGGTGTCCGTATCAGGGTTTGAAACCGGCGCCATTTCCTCCATGCCCCCGCTCGAGCCGGCGCCTCCGAAGAAAGCCCTGACATCGGCTGTTTTGGTCTTTTTGAGGGAGCCTGGCTTTTTCGGAGCCATCCTTGTCTGTTTGTGGAGGATGCCTGCGGTTTTGGGGTCAATTCCGTCGGTTTTCGGGTGTTTTTATTGTGTTTTTTTATGAGCGTGGCACGGAGCTAGTAACCTATGCAACCTTCCCCGTGTCCATCGCGCATGCGCCTCAACTGCAGGTGTTTTTGCATATTTACGTTTGATCCCGATCTCCTGAGGTGTCTTCCGCTCAGGACAATGAATAACTGCAGGAGTCTTTGCATTTTTAAGTTTGATCCCCATCTCCTGAGGTGTCTTCACGGCAGTTGTCTTACGTGCAGTTGGACTGGTAAAACGGCCAATAGACGCCCGAGTTGGTGCGCAGCGACTGACTAGTCCCTGGTACGTTATTCCGCCATGTCCCCCTACCTCCGGTGCCGCTCCCTCGAAAGTAATCGCTGCCTGCACCCTCTTCCGGGCCACCCATTCTAGGAAGGTGCTAAATGTAATGTAATGCCGAGGTCGAGGATTGGAGCTGGTGGGTTAAAAGAATGTCCTATATCCGTGGTCAGGGATGGAGAGATACAGGTAGTCGACGGCAAGCTGGGGTCGTTATACAGAGAGCGTCCAAGAGTCTTGCCGGGTCGGTACACATGTGGTCAAACTGAAAGCAAGAGAGGCAAGGCACAAGGCAAGGCAAAGCAGGAATGTAGGAACACAAGGCTACTATGGTCTATGCTCAGCAATGTGTAACTGAGCAAGCAGAGATTAAATAGGAGGACTGGAGCAATGAAAGTGAGAGGCGGAACGGAGGTGTGGCCCCCGCGGGAGCTGTGATTGGACGCAGAGCACAGGGGACTGGTGGGCATTGTTACGGGTGTTGTGTCACAGCTGGGGAGTGGTGCACGATCGTCCCGTGAGCGCACCGCGCATGAGTGACACGTGACGCGAACGGGGGGTGGGACCAAGCTCCATAGAGATGTTTGAAAACCTCTGTGTGCGCGCGCGTTTTGTTGCCGGTCATTTGATTAGATGAGTTATTAAAAGCAAATTGTGT
The DNA here is from genome assembly GCF_040206685.1 of Ascaphus truei. Taxonomy (NCBI): domain Eukaryota; kingdom Metazoa; phylum Chordata; class Amphibia; order Anura; family Ascaphidae; genus Ascaphus; species Ascaphus truei. The sequence goes on along the minus strand of NW_027454463.1, from coordinate 36,675 downwards.
AGTTACTGTACCCTCTCTCCAGTTCATTTATTTTTTCGTTCCGGTTGTGCATCGCACATTTTTCACTTTGTACTATCTACCTAGCGAACAACACACCAAAAGGTGCCCTGCAGCAACCCACAGGAGCAGGATTGAACTGATGCACCCTTTGATAACCGTGAGTCTCCACTTTGTTATTATTGAGGATAGAGTCTATGATATTGTCAGACTAGCAAGTCTACAGTTATTGATTTAAAAAGTTAACTATGTGCCATTCCATGTGAACATTTACAGCTGAATTGTGATAGCTCAATAACAGAGCAGAACCAGCTAGGCGCCATCTTTTCTACATGTATATACTGTAAACCCCTAGACTGATCATTTACACCATTTATAAGTGGAGTTGGTAAGGATACCTTTCTATTTATGAGACAAAGGATTGGACATTACTGTAGTGTTTTTGATTTAAACAAACAGGGCCCCAAATCTACTGTTGGGATTGTTTTTTGGAGCCCCAGATTTGGTCTTTGGACTTGTTTTTGTCATAGTTTATAGACTGCTTGCTCACTGGATTGATTGTACTTAATATGTCATACCAAAATATTACACAACATATGAATTTATAGTCACAAATACATTTTGCGAGAGTGTACGCAACAGCTCTACTCTGGGGGCCATGATGTTCACTTTTAAATGTCACATCTTCTTTAATATACACTAACGCAACATAGAGCGCTCCCAGATGGTATCGAATTGGTCTAACTGCATCAATACGAGACTCCCAACGTGTTTCACAAACTCTCTTTAGTGTTAAATTGGGTAAGGATTTTAAAAGAATGATCTATCTGTTGGTGGACCTGGGGAACAAATTATACAACGGTTGAATTAAGCCCAAATATTAAATGACACCTATATTGGGTTTGGCAGTGTTGATAACCACTAGGTTCAAATAATGAGAACTACATGGTACATAAAACGCACGTGGGTTCATGTTCAACATGTCTTTTAACTCCATTATGCTTTCCCCGCATATTTGCAGCATTGTCATAGCTTTGGCCCTGCATATTTTCTACATTTATATTGAGATCCAATAGTTCCTTTATTATCCAATCACTTACAGTAAGATGATGTTATTTCTGCCAAAAAATAAAATGGAAGCCATCACATGGTACATCCACCAATTAGATTGGTGGATATATCATTTGTCAGTCAAATGTGATGTCACAGGCCTTATATAAGGTCTGTCATGTCTTATTTGACCCTAAGAAGCCGTCCGATCAACATCTCCCGGACCTGTGAAGAAGAAAAACTACTCACCCGGGCCTACTCTTCAAGCAACTGAGGATCATGGACCCACCCTCCCCATGGCTTTCTTTCACTCCCCCCATGTCTTTCTTTCAGCCCCCCTCCCCATGTCTCTTTCATCCCCCCATGTCTCTCTATCGCCTCCCTCCTCATGTCTCTCTATCGCCTCCCTCCCCATGTCTCTTTCACCCCTCTCCCCATGTCTCTTTTTCACGCCCCACCCCATGGCTCTCTTTCAACCCCCTCTCTATGTCTCTTGCACCCCCTCCCCGTGTTTCTCTATCATCCCCCCCCTCCACATGTCTCTCTATCACCCCCCCTCTAAATGTCTCTCGATCACCTCACCATGTCTCTTTCACCCTCCCCTCCCAATGTCTCTTTCAACCCCTCTCCCCATGTCTCTTCACCCCTGCTCCCATGTCTCTTCACCCCTGCTCCCCATGTCTCTTCACCCCTGCTCCCATGTCTCTTCACCCCTGCTCCCATGTCTCTTCACCGCCGCTCCCCATGACTCTTTCACCCACTCCCCATGTCTCTTTCACCTGCTCCCCATGTCTCTTTCACCCCTCCCCATTTCTCTCTTTTAAACCCATTCCCATGTCTCTATTTCACTCCCCTCCCTATGTCTCTCTTTCACCCTCCTCCCTTCGCCATGTCTCTTTCACCCCCCTCCCCTCGCCATGTCTCTCCTTCACCCCCCTCCCCTCGCCATGACTCTCACCCCTCACCTTCCTTCCACATGTCATAAACTCACACACACACACACACTCACACTTAACAATTCTTGGTATATCTATAGAGGGTATTACTGTGCATCTGTATTATTTTTTAGTATAATGCTACTAGTAGTAGTACTTTTTTTTTTAAACGACAGCTTGGACTGCTGCTTTAAAGGTGGGCAGAGTAAGTTTGGAAACGGGGAGGAGTCACAGACCTCCAAACAATTTAAATCTGCGCACACAAACCCATGTAAACTCAACCCCAGACCCACCTCACCATATATATTTGTCTTAAGGAGTGCTACTGGGTATGTGACATTGTACAGTATAAACACAAGGAAGGGAAGCCCAATGCAACATGATCCTCCGCCGACTTAAATTTAACATGTCAAAAACAGAACTCCTTATATTTCATGCCAAACCTGGCCCTACTACCACCTTCCACATTACTGTTGGAAGAACTACTATACATGCAGTAGCCCAAGCACGCTGCCCTGGGGGTCACAGACTCCTCTCTCACATTCAAAAGGTAGCTAAACCTGTCGTTTTTTCCTCCGCAATATTACAAAGATACGCCCTTCCACTGTTGCTCGACAGCTAAAACTCTGACACAGACCCTCATTCTCTACCATCTCAAATACTGGAACCTTCTGCTGTCCGGTCTTACTGCCTCTCACCTGTCTCCCCTACAATCTATCCTACACGCTGCTGCCAGAATCACTCTACTCTTTCCTAAATCTGTCTCAGCGTCTCCCCTGCTGAAATCCCTCTCTTTGCTTCCTATCAAATCCCGTATCTCACACTCAATTCTCCTCACTTTTAAAGCTTTACACTCTTCTGCCCCTCCTTAAAGCTCAGCTCTAATTTCTCGCTATGCACCATCCCGACTCTTGCGATCCGCCCAATGATGTCTTCTATCTACCCCTTTTGTATCTAAAGCCCTCTCTCGCCTTAAACCTTTCTCACTGACTGCCCCTCACCTCTGGAATGCCCTTCCCCTCAATACCCGACTAGCACCCTCTCTATCCACCTTTAAAACCCACATTCTAACACATCTGCTTAAAGAAGCATGTGAGTAGCTCCGTGGCTGATACTATAGACCGCATACAAAAAGCTTGGCCCATTGCAGACGCACTTACCAGAACGCCCTTCTACTGTCTCTGTATGTTCTACCTACCAATTAGATTGTAAGCTCTTCGGAGCAGGGACTCCTTTTCCTAAATGTTACTTTTATGTCTGAAGCACTTATTCCCATGATCTGTTATTTGTATTATTTATATGATTGTCACGTGTATTACTGCGGTGAAGCGCTTTCTACATAAATGGCGCTATATAAATAAAGACATACAGTACATACATACATACAACATCCAACATGACAAAGCATATAGTTAAATATTTATCTGTTTCGCTCTCATATGTGGGGTCTGACTTACTTATCTCTCTCTCTCTCTCTCTCTCTCTCTCTCTCTCTCTCTCTCTCTCTCTCTCTCTCTCTCTCTCTGTATCATCAAGAGGGTAATCTAAAGTTAATTTGCAGAATTTCAATAACCCTTGGCATTTGTAAATAATTTCTTTAGCAAATAAAGAGTTCAATTAAAAATAGATACATTTTATTGAAGAGTTTTAAATATATTCTTAGTAAAATATGTTACAAACTGACTTATAAATATAAATCTTATTTACAGATAGTCACAGAGCTTGGCATCAGTTACAGATTAGTCAGGGTTTTTTTTTTTTTTGTTTTGTTTTTTTAGGGCCTAAGTAGCTCATGGGGGAAATAAGTCTGGATGGTGGGTATCCGTAAAGTTTAGAGATGTTATGATCCTCCTGCCTCTGAACAAAGCACTGTAGCCTCCCATTGGAGGTATGTTGACAGGCTTACTCCCTCTCCAGTTGTGCTTTCCTTTTCATAGCCTCTCTCTCCTCTCTCTGTTCTGGTGGAATAGGTATGGAGACCTCAAGCTCTTGGAGATGCTGTTGACAGAAGGATGGATTGAAGTTGTCCACTCTACTGGGTACATTGATAGGAAGCTGTAGGATAGAAAGCTGGTGCTGCAGGTTAGAAAGCTGGTGCATCTGGTTGAAAGGAGCTTGAATGGGGATAGTGGTTTGACTGACCTTTTTAATGCATGTCACTGCAGCTTTCCGTTCTATGGATATCACTGGGAAGTGTTTGGGATTCTCTATAACTGAATCTTTGTTTTCCCCACGTTGTTTGATTTCACTGGTTTTAATGCCAGGAGCTGGAATGGGGATAGTGGTTTGGCTGACCTTTTCAATGCATCTTACTGCAGCTTCCTGTTCTATGGATATCACTGGGAAGTGTTTGGGATTCTCTATAACTGAAGCTTTGTTTTCCCCATGTTGTTTGATTTCACTGGTTTTAATGTCAGGTCTTGTGTACTCATGTATTTTAAATAGCCTAGGCCTGGCATTAATACCGACTCCTTTAATTCCAGAAATATTGTCCTGTTTTTTGGCCATGAACCTTTTAATCGCATCAGTAAGAGACAACTGAACATGAGAAGCAGAAGTCTGGCTATGGCGTCCTTGCATTGGTCCAAGCTTATTTCCAAGTGTAATGGATCCTGCGGGTGCCCCTGGACCTGTGGGACCTGCTTTTTTACCCAGAGGGTGAAATACTTGAACAGAGTTAATCATTTGGAGGCTGAGGTTGCTGTGATGGGCTTTCACCTTTCCTTGTTCAGAAGGTTCCAATGACTTCTTGCCCTTCCCAAGAACTTCTGAATTCACTCCAGGCTGATTAGCACTTTTCTTTTGAGAGCTTTGGGGTTATTATCAGTACCACAAGCCAGCGCTTGCTCAAAACTGAAAACGCTGGTCTGGTTTTCTTCACTAGCTGCTTGATATTGCTGTTCTGTTTACGTTAGATCCCCATCTCTTGAGGTGTCTTTCGCTCAGTACTATGAGTAACTGCAGGAGACTTTGCATCTTTACATTTGATCCCCATCTCCTGAGGTGTCTTCCGCTCAGGACTATGAGTAACTGCAGGAGTTTTTGCATATTTTCGTTTGATCCCGATCTCCTGAGGTGTCTTCCGCTCAGGACAATGAGTAACTGCAGGAATCTTTGCATTTTTAAGTTTGATCCCCATCTCCTGAGGTGTCTTCCGCTCAGGACTATGAGTAACTGCAGGTGTTTTTGCATATTTACGTTTGATCCCGATCTCCTGAGGTGTCTTCCGCTCAGGACAATGAGTAACTGCAGGAGTCTTTGCATTTTTAAGTTTGATCCCCATCTCCTGTGGTGTCTTCCGCTCAGGACTATGAGTAACTGCAGGTGTTTTTGCATATTTACGTTTGATCCCGATCTCCTGAGGTGTCTTCCGCTCAGGACAATGAGTAACTGCAGGAGTCTTTGCATTTTTAAGTTTGATCCCCATCTCCTGAGGTGTCTTCCGCTCAGGACTATGAGTAACTGCAGGTGTTTTTGCATATTTACGTTTGATCCCGATCTCCTGAGGTGTCTTCCGCTCAGGACAATGAGTAACTGCAGGAGTCATTGCATTTTTAAGTTTGATCCCCATCTCCTGAGGTGTCTTCCGCTCAGGACTATGAGTAACTGCAGGAGTTTTTGCATATTTACGTTTGATCCCCATCTCCTGAGGTGTCTTCCGCTCAGGACTATGAGTAACTGCAGGAGTCTTTGCATCTTTACGTTTGATCCCCATCTCTTGAGGTGTCTTCCGCTCAGGACTATGAGTAACTGCAGGAGTTTTTGCATATTTACGTTTGATCCCCATCTCCTGAGGTGTCTTCCGCTCAGGACTATGAGTAACTGCAGGAGTCTTTGCATCTTTACGTTTGATCCCTAGCTCCTGAGTTTTCTTCAGTTTAGGATTAATATGAGTAACAGCAGGTGTCTTTGCATCCATTGTACCTTCGCGGCTTTGGGCATCTATTCAGATACCTTATTGGAAATGTGGGCACCTGAGAGACAAACACGTTTCATCTTTTTTAACAGAACAGCCTCGTCACCAGATTGTGGACCATGGGGTGACTTCCCTGGTATAGGAGCAGAAGAATGATTTACTGGCTTTGACATTGGTTTTACCTTCTTTTACAGTGCAGTTTGAGGGACTTGATCCTTTGCAGCTGAAGAAAGGATCTTTTTCTTCTTTGTTTCCACTGTGGAGCACTTTGGTACTCCCTCAGACTTTGACGGACACTCAGTCTTCACTGAACTCAGCACGTTATTACGAACCTTCTGAGCAATATGTGAGGGGGCCTTCACCTCTGAAGATCTCTTCTCCATATCTTTTAACCCACCCCTTTTCCACTCTGGCACACATAACTCTTTGTTGATTTGCACATCAATACGTAACTTTGAGAGGTGGCTCAGCTTCCGAGCTGGTTGAGTTGGGTACATTAGAGGTGGTTCACTTTTTTCATTAGCAGCAAGCTGAACTGCTCCTTGTGTAATTAAACTGGCCTGGGAAATATATTGGGCTCCAAGCGAGGTCTGACACACTGTAACCAAATCAAAAAGGAGAAATGATCAATTATCATAAATACCAACACATTGTACATAATAACACAAAGGAAGAAAAGCAAACACATGCTTAATCCCTTCAGTATTGGCGAGGACTACATACTGTAGAGTTCTATATATTTGTAACACTACAGTGGCGAATGACCGTAATTAAAGATCTTTATAACAGGTAATGGTATCGGTCAAGGAGAAGATTTTGAACAATGATTAGTAAAGATTCTCCATATCTCACCTTGTAAGGTCTGCAACACAATGCAGTGGGGAAAGGGAATGAAGCTAATTACACATGGAAATCAGTGCAAAGAACTACTGTACACAATGCAAAATTATGAGAGATATCCATGTTTTATCACAATAATGATGGTGGAGTGATGAAGACGAAGAGAAGTAGGTTTTATTGGTGGGGATATCATTAGTGATAAAGAGGGCAGATTATGATAAAAGGCCAACAAGAGTTTCACAAGTCCCTGTGTGTTATTTGTCAATGGAAAAACCAATACACTACAGTAGATACTCAGTTTTGCATATTATCAATTTATGAACAAAGCGGCATTCAACTTAAGGAACATCCACACACGTTTAGCTGCAATAGCAACAACTGGGGGAAATGCTATGATTTGGGCATCTAGATCTCTCCTTTTTTGCCCCTTGTGCTCCCCCAACTGAACCTGGTTTGCCTTACCCACCTGACACTCCTCCTACTTTTACATTTTCGGCTATCCTGGTTGCTTGGGGATCAGGGGCTGCCGAATAATGAGCCAGTGGATAGGACGGTCTTGGGCTTTTCCCCCTGGGGGAGGTTATTGGCAGCCCAGTGGGTGTCTGTAAGAAGGAGCCAATCTGTGCTGTGTTGCCACCAGTTGGAGCATATTGGCCAGGAACTGGGTGGTATGTCCTATCCTGAACGTGCATTTCTCTAAGGGGTATGAATGGTGGCTGCTGAAGTTGTGCATACTGGGTGGCCATTATACAAGGCCCTATTGTAGCACGTCTTTCCAAATGTGTGTTGGGACGGAAAGTAACAGGCTGCGTTGTGGCTTCTCCCCTAACCTGTCCTGCAAATCCTGTGTATCCTCCTGTAGCAGTGTGGTAGAATCCTCCGTTCATGTCCGATACACGAGGGTAAGCGCGTGTTGCCTGTGGGATCTGCTGTAGATACATTGGTGTTCCTGCAGACCCTTCTTGCAAAATCATGCCTTGGGCCCCATGTCTGTAGACTTCTGTATTCCTCCCTACTGGGTGGAAGCTGTTGCTCCATGAAGGGTAAGCAGTGCTGACTGCAGGAGCACTGAAGGTCGGTGGAGGGTTCACAGCAGAGGAATTTAAAAACTGATCTGTAAGGAAGAAAGGTAAAAGTGAAGGGCCAGAAAAGCACAATCAAGGCACATTTCTTTAACACACGGGGACTCAACTCCAGTCATCAAACCCCCCACAATAGGTCAACTTTTCAGGATATTCCAGCTTTAGCACAGGTGGCACAATCACTCAATCAGCCTCTGATTGAGTCACCTGTGCTGAAGCAGAGACTGATTGAGCGAGCTGTGCTGAAGCAGGGACTGATTGAGCCACCTCCGCTGAAGCTGGGATATCCTGAAAGCCTGACTTTGGGGGGTTAGGACTGCTTTAACAGACTTACTAAAAGATATTCTTGATATCAAATACATATGAAATACATAGAGATGCTCACTTGGCTTGGTATTTTATTTTGCCTTTAAAATATTTGGGGTTTTGGTTCTGGTTTTGAATAAAGTTTTTGGTAGTCTTTGTTTTGTTATGAATAGCAAGCACTAACACGGATAATGGCTTGCTGGGAAAACACATTTATTTGATTATCAATGTTACATACCACTACTCTGATCAATAGTGGTCAGAAGTTTCAATATTTAAATACATTTTTAAGCAAGCTCCATGATTGCATTCTATTCATAGCATTGCTATGTATTGAAACACCAGAGCACCCGTACATTTAAGCTCAATATATGGGGTTTAATCTATATATATATATATATATATATAAATATATATATATATATATATATATATATACATACTGTATATATATATATAAATATATATATATATATATATATATATATATATATATACACAGTGTTCGACAAACCTATACATTTGCTCGCCCCGGGCGAGTGGATTTAACCCCCGGGCGAGTAAATATTGGCCCAAGCAGCACACATTTGATACTAGGTGGCGAGTAGATTTTTTTGTGTGGCGAGTAGATTTTTTGGTGATTTGTCAACCACTGTATATACATATACATAAATACACATATACATATATACATATATACATATATGATGTGTTGGGATGTAACACAGACAGAAAACTATTTCTAGGTAGTTTTCAACACAAAGTGGCAACTGGCATATAAAACTTGTGCAGTCCATCACCTGCTTTCATGTCCACCTCTGAACACAATGACAAATTAGATGTACCATAGCTTTCCGAACTGGATCTTTAAAAATAAAAACATAAAAATTGCCTGTTCCTACTGTGGTATTTTGTGGTAATATTATGGTGTGGTATTCTGAGACGTCTGGGATATTGAGGTATCTGGAGGAGCACTCAGGTCAGCTATATCTGTAAATCAAGTGGCAGATTCTGCCCTCGTTTTGTGGCTTTATATTTTTTGGGGCCTTTGTATTACTGTAGAGTAGTGGTTTCCAACCTTTTTTTGGTTAAGGAACCATATGTGAAATTCTGAGGGACCCCAACCTCTCTAACAACGAGTCTAAGATGAGATGCATTGTAATATACCCCAACCCTATCTAATAGTGCGTCTGAGATCAGATGAAGTGTGAGGAACCCCAATCCTCTCTAATAGCGCTTCTGAGATCAGATGCATTGTAAGGAGCCCCAACCCTCTCTAATAGCGCGTCTGAGATCAGATGCATTGTAAGGAACCCCAACCCTCTCCAATAGCGCGTCTGAAATAAGATGCATTGTACTGTAAATTCTTCTGTATTAAGTACAATTTTAAAATGACCTGAATATTACAGCGAACCCTTTAGGGATGCCCGGGGAATCCTAGGGTTCCTAGGATCCGTGGTTGAAAAACACTGCTGTAGACAATAATTTAAGGATATGGCTGAAAGTAGTCGAACATTACACCCCACGGTGTAGAATTGGTCCAATAGTTATTGACCTAAACTTAGGGCAAGGAAAAAGCATGCCTTATACATAACTAATCCTACTGTACTGTATACACTAAGGTTCCTGTGTCTTTTTTTACTATCCCATAGATCCCATAGATGTTTGCCGCTTTGACATTTATGTATACAGTACATGTGTTCTTTTCTATACATTACTGTTCAATTCATTTAAGATTTTGAATTACAAGCCAGATATGAAAGTAAAAACAATAAAACAAATATGTGTGTATGTATCTATAATAAATCAGTTTTGACATTTATAAAAAAAAATATTATCCAATAAAGGCCAGGTACCTAACCCCCCTGGGTCTTGTCTACCTCTGCCCCTCCCCCCCCCCCCCGCCCCCCCCACCCCATCCGTCTTCTTTCTCCCATCCATTGATAGGAGTCATGTTATCTGTTCTGTACCCCATAAAACATTGTGAAAGTAAACAGTTCAGAAATATAGATGTTATCCATTTCTTTTTGGGTATGTAAAGGTCACATTGCTTCCTACCTGCCATGATACAGAGTTAAGGTGGAGATAATTAGTCTCTCTGTACAGCGCCACACTTTTCCTATCTCTGAGATGTCCACAAAACTAACGGTTTCCTTCGGGAACTAATTCAAGTCACGCACAAACAAGTTTACATTTGTGTATTTATCTCAGTCTCTAAGGCGATTCCATGATGTCATTACAGAACACTGCTGCTGGCATCTCCTAGGAGGCTCAATGATACTGTCTCGTGATGTCATAATAGAGAAATCAGCTACTGTTGACATTTAATTTCAAGTGGTTGAGAAGTGGTTAACTTAGCAGTCATAAAAATCACAGCTGCTGTGATACATTGTATTACATACATTGGGTGACACAAGTACACATATGGACAGTGCCACTGACAGCAGTGGGATCAACATACTGTATCACTTTGTTCAAATGCATTGACTTCATGGCAAGATAAAGTATCACAGATTATAATGAGATGTATCACAGTCTGCGTCTCTGCCCCAGCATGCACCCTGGGGAGAGTCAGTAGGAGGAGTTGGGGGGAGTTACATGGTGCACAGATTATAATGAGATGTATCACATTCTGCGTCTCTGCCCCAATTTGCACCTTGGGGAGAGTGAGTAGGATGAGTTGGGGGCAGTTACATGGTGCACAGATTAAAATGAGATGCGTCACAAGCTGCATTTCTCTGATACTTTTTTTTAACCTTTTATTTGCCCAAAACAATCCTCCATATCTTAGCGCTCATAAGTCTAACATACCGCGTCAGAAGTAAGAAACTGTTCTTACAGTATATATGCTGCGGCTCTGCTCCAAAAAATAGAGCCATGCGTCTAAACACAACTACTCTATGTTGCTGCATAGACCTTTTACAATATGTCTAATTCCAGCACTGGGGAAGTGTTCAACTCCATTCAAGGCCAGTCTAAACTAAACTACTACTTTGGTACAGCACTGCACTTTGCTTTAATGCTTCAGACATACGCATTATGGGCTTTGAATGGGTCCCCCTGCTTATTTGTGGGGAGATAGAGATGAGTCTTTTACAATGAGAGTGCTACTGGATCTATGTTCTATATACAGTGACACCTCGCGGCCTTAATTACACTTTATTTTGGGATGTTTTTTGTCAGTACACTAAAACCTCCTCTTGGATAGACACAGGGGGATATTCTAGTAGCTGGGAGTTGTGCAAAAGCGTGCAGAAAGAGCCTTATCCGATTGGATTTCTAGAACAGCGGTGCGCAAACTGGGGGTCGCGAGACTGCCGGCTGGGGGGCGTGGGGTTTACAGAGGCCCCGCGCGCTTCCCGAAGGCACTTAAATTAAGTGCCAGGGGAGCTGCAGGGCTTCTGTAAACCTTCACTTACCTAGGCTCCGGCGGCTTCCTTCCTGCGTCGCCATGGCAACGCGGAATCAAAATGACGCTGTGAGGTCATGTGACGTCACGTTACTAGGGCAACGTGACGTCATGACGCCGGAGCGCAGGTGAGTGGGGGTTTCTTCTTTAGATATTGTGAAGCGGGGGCATCCAGACACTGATTAAGGGGTGCAGGAAACTAGTCATTCACACCTGGCTTTTATTTCTAGATCGACATTTACACAGACACACACACACACACACACACACACACACACACACACACACACACACGTAACAAGGGCTAATTGTAATATAATGTAATACAATAAATATATTTGTCATTTAAATGGATTTTATTCATATGTTTTATTTTAAAGCGGGGTTGGGGGCGGGGTTGGGGGGCGGGACTAGGTGGCGAGTAGATTTTTTGGTTGGGCGAGTAGATTTTTGGGTGATTTGTCGAACACTGTATATATTTATATAGTTATTAGTATGTACCATTGACTTTTATACACCAAGTGCAATCCATTTCTGTGCGCTAAACAGCATTTTGGGGCTGGGCGCAGATGGAGAAATTTGAACTTAGTACACGAGTGCAATTGAAGTTTGACATGCGCCGAAACCCTGCACCCCTCCCCCCGCTCAGTTCGCGATGCTTAGTATATTGGCCTCAGTAGGTCTCTCCCTTCCACTTCAAAGTAACGTATTGACAACCAAAGGGAACCTGCTACAGTTGTTTTTGGTGATTTCATCAGTCCCACTTGGCAAATAGTATATTCGAGATTCAAAAAAAGAGAAAGCGCTCGTTAAAGTAACACATTCTTTGATATTTTTAATCGAAAACAATGATATTCTTCCAGTGTATTAGTCAAGCACCTTACAGTTCACAAATACACACTAGAGAGGGTTGGAGTTCCATACAATGCATTGATCAAATACATTGTAAGGAGCCCCAACCCTCTCTAACATATCCTTAAATTATTGTATACAGCAGTGTTTTTCAACCACGGATCCTAGGAACCCTAGGATTCCCCGGGCATCCCTAAAGGGTTCGCTGTAATATTCAGGTCATTTTAAAATTGTACTTAATACATAAGAATTTACAGTACAATGCATCTTATCTCAGACGCGCTATTGGAGAGGATTGGGGTTCCTTACAATGCATCTGATCTCAGAAGCGCTATTAGAGAGGATTGGGGTTCCTCACACTTCATCTGATCTCAGACGCACTATTAAATAGGGTTGGGGTATATTACAATGCATCTCATCTTAGACTCGTTGTTAGAGAGGGTTGGGGTCCCTCAGAATTTCACATATGGTTCCTTAACCAAAAAAAGGTTGGAAACCACTACTCTACAGTAATACAAATTCCCCAAAAAAGACAAAGCCACAAAACGAGGGCAGAACCTGCCACTTGATTTACAGATATAGCTGACCTGAGTGCTCCTCCAGATGCCTCAATATACCAGACGTCTCAGAATACCACACCATAATATTACCACAAAATACCACAGTAGGAACAGGCAATTTTTATGTTTTTATTTTTATTTTTAAAGATCCAGTTCCGAAAGCTATGGTACATCTATATTTGTCATTGTGTTCATAGGTGGACATGAAAGCAGGTGATGGACTGCACAAGTTTTATATGCCAGTTGCCACTTTGTGTTGAAAACTACCTAGAAATAGTTTTCTATCTGTGTAACATCCCAACACATCATATGTATATATGTATATGTATATCTGTCCTGGGACCTCTTCTCTTTTCTCTGTACACTCTCTCTCTAGGTGACCTAATAACATCTTTTGGGTTTAAATATCACCTCTATGCTGACGACACAAATATACTTTTCAACACCTGACCTTACACCTGCTATACAGACCAAAGTTTCTGAATGTCTCTCTGCTATATCATCCTGGATGGCCCTCCGTCGCCTTAAACTCAACATGGCTAAAACAGAGCTCCTCATACTTCCTCCCAAACCTGGCCCTACTACCTCCTTCCACATTACTGTTGGAACTACGATCATCCACCCAGTAGCCCAAGCACGCTGCCTAGGGGTCACACTCGACTCCTCTCTCACATTTGCCCCTCACATTCAAAACATTTCTAAAACTTGTCGCTTTTTCCTCCGCAATATAACAAAGATACGCCCTTTCCTCTGTTGCTCGACTGCTAAAACTCTGACTCAGGCCCTCATTCTCTCCCGTCTTGATTACTGTAACCTCCTGCTGTCCGGCCTTCCTGCCTCTCACCTGTCTCCCTTACAATCTATCCTAAATGCTGCTGCCAGAATCACTCTACTCTTTCCTAGATCTGTCTCAGCATCTCCCCTCCTGAAATCCCTCTCCTGGCTACCAATCAAATCCCGCATCTCACACTCCATTCTTCTCCTCACTTTTAAAGCTTTACACACTTCTGCCCCTCCTTACATCTCAGCCCTAATTTCTCGCTATGCACCATCCCGACTCTTGCGTTCTGCTCAAGGATGTCTTCTTGCTACCCCCTTTTTATCTAAAGCCCTCTCCCGCCTTAAACCTTTTTCACTGACTGCCCCACACCTCTGGAATGCCCTTCCCCTCAGTACCCGACTAGCACCCTCTCTATCCACCTTTAAGACCCACCTTAAGACACACTTGCTTAAAGAAGCATACGAATAGCACTGTGAACATTCTGAACACATGATACATAAAGCTTGGCCCCCTGCAGACGCACTTAACAGAACTCCCTCCTACTGTCTCTGTACGTTCTCCCTACCTACCAATTAGATTGTAAGCTCCTCGGGGCAGGGACTCCTCTTCCTTAATGTTATGTTTGTCTAAAGCACTTATTCCCATGATCTGTTATTTATATTATCTGTTATTTATTCGATTACCACATGTATTACTACTGTGAAGCGCTATGTACATTAATGGCGCTATATAAATAAAGACATACAATACAATACAATATATGTATATATACTGTATATATATATATATAGATTAAACCCCATATATTGAGCTAAAATGTATGGGTGCTCTGGTGTTTCAACACACAGCAATGCTATGAATGAAGGCAATCATGGAGCTTGCTTAAAAATGTATTTAAATATTGAAACTTCTGACCACTATTGATCAGAGTAGTGGTCTGTAACATTGATAATCAAATACATGTGTTTTCCCAGCAAGCCATTATCCCTGTTAGTGCTTGTTATTCATAACAAAACAAAGACCCCCAAAAACTTTATTCAAAACCAGAACCAAAACCCCAAATATTTTAAAGGCAAAATAAAAATACCAAGCCAAGTGAGCATCTCTATGTATTTCATATGTATTTGATATCAAGAATATCTTTTAGCAGGTCTGTTAAAGCAGTCCTAACCCCCCACAGTCAGGCTTATAGGATATCCCAGCTTCAGCGCAGGTGGCTCAATCAGTCCCTGCTTCAGCACAGCTCGCTCAATCAGTCCCTGCTTCAGCACAGGTGACTCAATCAGAGGCTGATTGAGTGATTGTGCCACCTGTGCTAAAGCTGGAATATCCTGAAAAGTTGACCTATTGTGGGGGGTTTGATGACTGGAGTTGAGTCCCCGTGTGTTAAAGAAATGTGCCTTGATTGTGCTTTTCTGGCCCTTCACTTTCACCTTTCTTCCTTACAGATCAGTTTTTAAATTCCTCTGCTGTGAACCATCGACCGACCTGCAGTGCTCCTGCAGTTACCACTGCTTACCCTTCATGGAGTAACAGCTCCCACCCAGTAGGGAGGAATACAGAAGTCTACAGACATGGGGCCCAAGGCATGATTTTGCAACAAGGGTCTGCAGGAACACCAATGTATCTACAGCAGATCCCACAGGCAACACGCGCTTACCCTCGTGTATCGGACATGAACAGAGGATTCTACCACACTGCTACAGGAGGATACGCAGGATTTGCAGGACAGGTTAGGGGAGAAGCCACAACGCAGCCTGTTACTTTCCGTCCCAACACACATTTGGAAAGACGTGCTACAATAGGGCCTTGTATAATGGCCACCCAGTATGCACAACTTCAGCAGCCACCATTCATACCCCTTAGAGGAATGCACGTTCAGGATAGGACATACCACCCAGTTCCTGGCCAATATGCTCCAACTGGTGGCAACACAGCACAGATTGGCTCCTTCTTACAGACACCCACTGGGCTGCCAATAACCTCCCCCAGGGGGAAAAGCCCAAGACCGTCCTATCCACTGGCTCATTATTCGGCAGCCCCTGATCCCCAAGCAACCAGGATAGCCGAAAACGTAAAAGTAGGAGGAGTGTAAGGTGGGTAAGGCAAACCAGGTTCAGTTGGGGGAGCACAAGGGGCAAAAAAAGGAGAGATCTAAATGCTCAAATCATAGCATTTCCCCCAGTTGTTGCTATTGCAGCTAAACGTTTTTGGATGTTCCTTAAGTTGAATGCCGCTTTGTTACATAAATTAATAATATGCAAAACTGAGTATCTACTATAGTGTATTGGTTTTCCCATTGACAAATAACACACAGGGACTTGTGAAACTCTTGTTGGCCTTTTATCATAATCTGCCCTCTTTATCACTAATGATATCCCCACCAATAAAACCTACTTCTCTTCGTCTTCATCACTCCACCATCATTATTGTGATAAAACATGGATATCTCTCATAATTTTGCATTGTGTACAGTAGTTCTTTGCACTGATTTCCATGTGTAATTAGCTTAATTCCCGTTCCCCACTGCATTGTGTTGCAGACCTTACAAGGTGAGATATGGAGAATCTTTACTAATCATTGTTCAAAATCTTCTCCTTGACCGATACCATTACCTGTTATAAAGATCTTTAATTACGGTCATTTGCCACTGTAGGGTTACAAATATATAGAACTCTACAGTATGTAGTCCTCGCCAATACTGAAGGGATTAAGCATGTGTTTGCTTTTCTTCCTTTGTGTTATTATGTACAATGTGTTGGTATTTATGATAATTGATTATTTCTCCTTTTTGATTTTGTTACAGTGTGTCAGACCTCGCTTGGAGCCCAACATATTTCCCAGGCCAGTTTAATTATACAAGGAGCAGTTCAGCTTGCTGCTAATGAAAAAAGTGAACCACCTCTAATGTAACCAACTCAACCAGCTCGGAAGCTGAGCCACCTCTCAAAGTTACATATTGATGTGCAAAGCAACAAAGAGTTATGTGTGCCAGTGTGGAAAAGGGGTGGGTTAAAAGATATGGAAAAGAGATCTTCAGAGGTGAAGGCCCCCTCACATATTGCTCAGAAGGTTCGTAATAACGTGCTGAGTTCAGTGAAGACTGAATGTCCGTCAAAGTCTGAGGGAGTACCAAAGTGCTCCACAGTGGAAACAAAGAAGAAAAAGATCCTTTCTTCAGCTGCAAAGGATCAAGTCCCTCAAACTGCACTGCAAAAGAAGGTAAAACCAATGTCAACGCCAGTAAATCATTCTTCTGCTCCTATACCAGGGAAGTCACCCCATGGTCCACAATCTGGTGACGAGGCTGTTCTGTTAAAAAAAGATGAAACGTGTTTGTCTCTCAGGTGCCCACATTTCCAATAAGGTATCTGAAAAGATGCTGCAAAGCCGTGAAGGTACAATGGATGCAAAGACACCTGCTGTTACTCATATTAATCCTAAACTGAAGAAAACTAAGGAGATCGGGATCAAACGTAAAGATGCAAAGTCTCCTGCAGTTACTCATAGTCCTGAGCGGAAGACACCTCATGAGATGGGGATCAAACGTAAATATGCAAAAACTCCTGCAGTTACTCATTGTCCTGAGCGGAAGACACCTCAGGAGATCGGGATCAAATGTAAAGATGCAAAAACTCCTGAAGTTACTCATAGTCCTGAGCGGAAGACACCTCAGGAGATGGGGATCAAACTTAAAAATGCAAAGACTCCTGCAGTTACTCATTGTCCTGAGCGGAAGACACCTCAGGAGATGGGGATCAAACGTAAATATGCAAAAACTCCTGCAGTTACTCATAGTCCTGAGCGAAAGACGCCTCAGGAGATGGGGATCAAATGTAAACAGAACAGCAATATCAAGCAGCTAGTGAAGAAAACAAAGAACCAGACCAGCGTTTTCAGTTTTGAGCAAGCGCTGGCTTGTGGTACTGATAATAACCCCAAAGCTCTCAAAAGAAAAAGTGCTAATCAGCCTGGAGTGAATTCAGAAGTCCTTGGGAAGGGCAAGAAGTCATTGGAACCTTCTGAACAAGGAAAGGTGAAAGCCCATCACAGCAACCTCAGCCTCCAAATAATTAACTCTGTTCAAGTATTTCACCCATTGGGTAAAAAACAGGTCCCACAGGTCCAGGGGCACCCGCAGGATCCATTACACTTGGAAATAAGCTTGGACCAATGTAAGGACGCCAAAGCCAGACTTCTGCTTCTCATGTTCAGTGGTCTCTTACTGATGCCATTAAAAGGTTCATGGCCAAAAAACAGGACAGTATTTCTGTAATTAAAGGAGTTGGTATTATTGCCAGGCCTAGGCTATTTAAAATACATGAGTACACAAGACCTGACATTAAAACCAGTGAAATCAAACAACATGGGGAAAACAAAGCTTCAGTTATAGAGAATCCCAAACACTTCCCAGTGATATCCATAGGACAGGAAGCTGCAGTAAGATGCATTGAAAAGGTCAGCCAAACCACTATCCCCATTCCAGCTCCTGGCATTAAAACCAGTGAAATCAAACAACGTGGGGAAAACAAAGCTTCAGTTATAGAGAATCCCAAACACTTCCCAGTGATATCCATAGAACGGAAAGCTGCAGTGACATATATTAAAAAGGTCAGCCAAACCACTATCCCCATTCAAGCTCATTTCAACCAGAAGCACCAGTTTTCTAAACTGCAGCACCAGCTTTCTAACCTGCAGCTTCCTGTCAATGTACCCAGTAGAGTGGACAACTTCACTCCATCCTTCTGTCAACAGCCTCTCCAAGAGCTTGAGGTCTCCATACCTATTCCACCAGAACAGAGAGAGGAGAGAGAGGCTATGAAAAGGAAAGCACAACTGGAGAGGGAGTAAGCCTGTCAACATACCTCCAATGGGAGGCTACAGTGCTTTGTTCAGAGGCAGGAGGATCATAACATCTCTAAACGTTACGGATACCCACCATCCAGACTTATTTCCCCCATGAGCTACTTAGGCCCTAAAAAACAAAACAAAAAAAAAAAACCCTGACTAATCTGTAACTGATGCCAAGCTCTGTGACTATCTATAAATAAGATTTATATTTATAAGTCAGTTTGTAACATATTTTACTAAGAATATATTTAAAACTCTTCAATAAAATGTATCTATTTT
Source organism: Ascaphus truei (assembly GCF_040206685.1). Lineage (NCBI taxonomy): Eukaryota > Metazoa > Chordata > Amphibia > Anura > Ascaphidae > Ascaphus > Ascaphus truei. The sequence goes on along the minus strand of NW_027454463.1, from coordinate 17,817 downwards.
TAATTGAACTCTTTATTTACTAAAGAAATTATTTACAAATGCCAAGGGTTATTGAAATTCTGCAAATTAACTTTAGATTACCCTCTTGATGATACGAGAGAGAGAGAGAGAGAGAGAGAGAGAGAGAGAGAGAGAGAGAGAGAGAGAAGAGAGAGAGAGAGAGAGAGAGAGAGAGAGAGAGAGAGAGAGATAAGTAAGTCAGACCCCACATATGAGAGAGAAACAGATAAATATTTAACTATATGCTTTGTCATGTTGGATGTTGTATGTATGTATGTACTGTATGTCTTTATTTATATTGCGCCATTTATGTAGAAAGCGCTTCACTGCAGTAATACACGTGACAATCATATAAATAATACAAATAACAGATCATGGGAATAAGTGCTTCAGACATAAAAGTAACATTTAGGAAAAGGAGTCCCTGCTCCGAAGAGCTTACAATCTAATTGGTGGGTAGAACATACAGAGACAGTAGAAGGGCGTTCTGGAAAGTGCGTCTGCAATGGGCCAAGATTTTTGTATGCGGTCTATAGTATCAGCCACGGAGCTACTCACATGCTTCTTTAAGCAGATGTGTTAGAATGTGGGTCTTAAAGGTGGATAGAGAGGGTGCTAGTCGGGTATTGAGGGGAAGGGCATTCCAGAGGTGAGGGGCAGTCAGTGAGAAAGGTTTAAGGCGAGAGAGGGCTTTAGATACAAAAGGGGTAGATAGAAGACATCATTGGGCGGATCGCAAGAGTCGGGATGGTGCATAGCGAGAAATTAGAGCTGAGCTGTAAGGAGGGGCAGAAGAGTGTAAAGCTTTAAAAGTGAGGAGGAGAATTGAGTGTGAGATATGGGATTTGATAGGAAGCCAGGAGAGGGATTTCAGCAGGGGAGACGCTGAGACAGATTTAGGAAAGAGTAGAGTGATTCTGGCAGCAGCGTGTAGGATAGATTGTAGGGGAGACAGGTGAGAAGCAGTAAAACCGGACAGCAGAAGGTTTCAGTATTTGAGATGGTAGAGAATGAGGGTCTGTGTCAGAGTTTTAGCTGTCGAGCAACAGTGGAAGGGCGTATCTTTGAAATATTGCGGAGGAAAAAATGACAGGTTTAGCTACCTTTTGAATGTGAGAGAGGAGTCTGTGACCCCCAGGGCAGCGTGCTTGGGCTACTGCATGTATAGTAGTTCTTCCAACAGTAATGTGGAAGGTGGTAGTAGGGCCAGGTTTGGCATGAAATATAAGGAGTTCTGTTTTTGACATGTTAAATTTAAGTCGGCGGAGGATCATGTTGCATTGGGCTTCCCTTCCTTGTGTTTATACTGTACAATGTCACATACCCAGTAGCACTCCTTAAGACAAATATAAATGGTGAGGTGGGTCTGGGGTTGAGTTTACATGGGTTTGTGTGCGCAGATTTAAATTGTTTGGAGGTCTGTGACTCCTCCCCATTTGCAAAGTTCTCTGGGGTGATCATGTTACCAGGCATTCACTGGATACAATTGAGTTTTGCACAGCTAGGGAGAGGGCAGTGTTCAAAAAAGGGGGGGGGGGGGGGTTGCCAGAGCCTGTTTCAAAAGAGGAAGGGGATGTGACTTTGTAAATGGTTGCTATAGAAACAAAAAATGATTGTTACATTATGATACATTAAAATTTTAATTCAGAGTTGTTTAAAATAAAAGTACTACTACTAGTAGCATTATACTAAAAAATAATACAGATGCACAGTAATACCCTCTATAGATATACCAAGAATTGTTAAGTGTGAGTGTGTGTGTGTGAGTTTATGACATGTGGAAGGAAGGTGGAGGGGTGAGAGTCATGGCGAGGGGAGGGGGCTGAAGGAGAGACATGGCGAGGGGAGCGGGGTGAAAGAGACATGGCGAGGGGAGGAGGGTGAAAGAGAGACATAGGGAGGGGGGTGAAATAGAGACATGGGAATGGGTTTAAAAGAGAGACATGGGGAGGGGTGAAAGAGACATTGGGAGCAGGTGAAAGAGACATGGGGAGTGGGTGAAAGAGTCATGGGGAGCGGCGGTAAAGAGACATGGGAGCAGGGGTAAAGAGACATGAGGAGCAGGGGTGAAGAGACATGGGAGCAGGAGTGAAGAGACATGGGAATAGGGGTTGAAAGAGACATTGAGAGGGGAGGGTGAAAGAGACATGGGGAGGTGATCGAGAGACATTTAGAGGGGGGGGTGATAGAGAGACATTTGGAGGGGGGGGGATGATAGAGAAACACGGGGAGGGGGTGCAAGAGACATAGAGAGGGGGGTGAAAGAGAGCCATGGGGTGGGGCGTGAAAAAGAGACATGGGGAGAGGGGTAAAAGAGACATGGGGAGGGAGGCGATAGAGAGACATGAGGAGGGAGGCGATAGAGAGACATGGGGGGATGAAAGAGACATGGGGAGGGGGGGTGAAAGAAAGACATGGGGGGAGTGAAAGAAAGCCATGGGGAGGGTGGGTCCATGATCCTCAGTTGCTTGAAGAGTGGGCCCAGGTGAGTAGTTTTTTCTTCTTCACAGGTCCGGGAGATGTTGATCAGACGGCTTCTTAGGGTCAAATAAGACATGACAGACCTTATATAAGGCCTGTGACATCACATTTGACTGACAAATGATATATCCACCAATCTAATTGGTGGATGTACCATGTGATGGCTTCCATTTTATTTTTTGGCAGAAATGACATCATCTTAAGTGATTGGATAATAAAGGAACTATTGGATCTCAATATAAATGTAGAATATATGCAGGGCCAAAGCTATGACAATGCTGCAAATATGCGGGGAAAGCATAATGGAGTTCAAAGACATGTTGAACATGAACCCACGTGCGTTTTATGTACCATGTAGTTCTCATTATTTGAACCTAGTGGTTAACAACACTGCCAAACCCAATATAGGTGCCATTTAATTTATGGGCTTAATTCAACCGTTGTATCATTTCTTCCCCAGGTCCACCAACAGAAAGATCATTCTTTTAAAATCCTTACCCAATTTAACACTAAAGATAGTTTGTGAAACACGTTGGGAGTCTCGTATTGATGCAGTTAGACCAATTCGATACCATCTGGGAGCGCTCTATGTTGCGTTAGTGTATATTAAAGAAGATGTGACATTTAAAAGTGAACATCATGGCCCCCAGAGTAGAGCTGTTGCGTACACTCTCGCAAAATGTATTTGTGACTATAAATTCATATGTTGTGTAATATTTTGGTATGACATATTAAGTACAATCAATCCAGTGAGCAAGCAGTCTATAAACTATGACAAAAACAAGTCCAAAGACCAAATCTGGGGCTCCAAAAAACAATCCCAACAGTAGATTTGGGGCCCTGTTTGTTTAAATGAAAAACACTACAGTAATGTCCAATCCTTTGTCTCATAAATAGAAAGGTATCCTTACCAACTCCACTTCTAAATGGTGTAAATGATCAGTCTAGGGGTTTACAGTATATACATGTAGAAAAGATGGCGCCTAGCTGGTTCTGCTCTGTTATTGAGCTATCACAAATCAGCTGTAAATGTTCACATGGAATGGCACCTAGTTAACTTTTTAAATCAATAACTGTAGACTTGCTAGTCGGGCCAATATCATAGACTCTATCCTCAATAATAAAAAAGTGGAGACTCACGGTTATCAAAGGGTGCATCAGTTCAATCCTGCTCCTGTGGGTTGCTGCAGGGCACCTTTTGGTGTGTTGTTCGCTAGGTAGATAGTACAAAGTGAAAAATGTGCGATGCACAACCGGAACGAAAAAATAAATGAACTGGAGAGAGGGTACAGCAACTACACAATTTGCTTTTAATAACTCATCTAATCAAATGACCGGCAACAAAACGCGCGCGCACACAGAGGTTTTCAAACATCTCTATGGAGCTTGGTCCCACCCCCCATTCGCGTCACGTGTCACTCACGCGCGGCGCGCTCACGGGACGATCGTGCACCACTCCCCAGCTGCGACACAACACCCGTAACAATGCCCACCTGTCTCCTGCGCTCTGCGTCCAATCACAGCTCCCGCGGGGGCCACACCTCCGTTCCGCCTCTCACTTTCATTGCTCCAGTCCTCCTATTTAATCTCTGCTTGCTCAGTTACACATTGCTGAGCATAGACCATAGTAGCCTTGTGTTCCTACATTCCTGCTTTGCCTTGCCTTATGCCTTGCCTCTCTTGCTTTCAGTTTGACCTCATGTGTACCGACCCGGCTAGACTCTTGGACGCTCTCTGTATAACGACCCCAGCTTGCCCTCGACTACCTGCATCTCTCCATCCCTGACCACGGATATAGGACATTCTTTTAACCCACCAGCTCCAACCCTCGACCTCGGCACAACGGACATCTACCGTTACTGGCTCCTCCCCATGACCGCGGCAAGTATCTGGACTACCCTCTCTCTCCAACCCCGACCCGGCTACGCTGACAATCCAGGCGTGCCTCCACTGCTGTGGGTGCGCAGTTTCTACTTTCCCACCTCAGTACTGGGGGTCCGTCTTGTTCGTGGTGAGTGCAAGGGTCACAATTAGAGAGGGTTGGGGATCCTTACAATGCATCTGATCTCAGACGCGCTATTAGAGAGGGTTGGGGCTCCTTTGAATGCATCTGATCTCAGACGCGCTATTAGAGAAAGTTGGGATTCCTTACAATGCAGATTTCAGACGCGCTGTTAGAGAGGGTTGGGGCTCCTTACAATGTTTTTGATCAATGCATTGTATGGAACTCCAACCCTCTCTAGTGTGTATTTGTGAACTGTAAGGTGCTTGACTAATACACTGGAAGAATATCATTGTTTTCGATTAAAAATATCAAAGAATGTGTTACTTTAACGAGCGCTTTCTCTTTTTTTGAATCTCCAATATACTATTTGCCAAGTGGGACTGATGAAATCACCAAAAACTACTGTAGAAGGTCCCCTTTGGTTGTCAAAACGTTACTTTGAAGTGGAAGGGAGAGACCTACTGAGGCCAATATACTAAGCATCGCAAACTGAGCGGGGGGAGGGGGTGGAGGGTTTCGGCGCATGTCAAACTTCAATTGCACTCGTGTACTAAGTTCAAATTTCTCCATCTGCGCCCAGCCCCAAAATGCTGTTTAGCGCACAGAAATGGATTGCACTTGGTGTATAAAAGTCAATGGTACATACTAATATCTATATAAATATATACAGTGTTCGACAAATCACCCAAAAATCTACTCGCCCAACCAAAAAATCTACTCGCCACCTAGTCCCGCCCCCCAACCCCGCCCCTAGTACCGCCCCCAACCCCGCCCCCAGTCCCGCCCCCAACCCCGCCCCCAACCCCGCTTTAAAATAAAACATATGAATAAAATCCATTTAAATGACAAATATATTTATTGTATTACATTATACTACAATTAGCCCTTGTTACGTGTGTGTGTGTGTGTCTGTGTAAATGTCGATCTAGAAATAAAAGCCTGGTGTGAATGACTAGTTTCCTGCACCCCTTAATCAGTGTCTGGATGCCCCCGCTTCACAATATCTAAAGCAGAACCCCCACTCACCTGTGCTCCGGCGTCATGACGTCACGTTGCCCTAGTAACGTGACGTCACATGACCTCACAGCGTCATTTTGATGCCGCGTTGCCATGGCGACGCAGGAAGGAAGCCGCCGGAGCCTAGGTAAGTGAAGGTTTACAGAGGCCCTGCAGCTCCCCCAGCACTTAATTTAAGTGCCTTCGGGAAGCGCGCGGGGCCTCTGTAAACCCCACGCCCCCCAGCCGGCCGTCTCGCGCCCCCCATGGGGGTCGCGCCCCCCAGTTTGCGCACCTCTGTTCTAGAAATCCAATTGGATAAGGCTCTTTCTGCACGCTTTTGCACAACTCCCAGCTACTAGAATATCCCCCTGTGTCTATCCAAGAGGAGGTTTTATTGTACTGACAAAAAACATCCCAAAATAAAGTGTAATTAAGGCCGCGAGGTGTCACTGTATATAGAACATAGATCCAGTAGCACTCTCATTGTAAAAGACTCATCTCTATCTCCCCACAAATAAGCAGGGGGACCCATTCAAAGCCCATAATGCGTATGTCTGAAGCATTAAAGCAAAGTGCAGTGCTGTACCAAAGTAGTAGTTTAGTTTAGACTGCCCTTGAATGGAGTTGAACACTTCCCCAGTGCTGGAATGAGACATATTGTAAAAGGTCTATGCAGCAACATAGAGTAGTTGTGTTTAGACGCATGGCTCTATTTTTTGGAGCAGAGCCGCAGCATATATACTGTAAGAACAGTTTCTTACTTCTGACGCGGTATGTTAGACTTATGGCACTTCAGATATGGAGGATTGTTTTGGGCAAATAAAAGGTTAAAAACAAGTATCAGAGAAATGCAACGTGTGGTACATCTCATTTTAATCTGTGCACCATGTAACTGCCCCCAACTCATCCTACTCACTCTCCCCAAGGTGCAAATTGGGGCAGAGACGCAGAATGTGATACATCTGATTTTAATCTGTGCGCCATGTAACTCCCCCCAACTCCTCCTACTGACTCTCCCCAAGGTGCAAGCTGGGGCAGAGACGCAGACTGTGATGCATCTCATTATAATCTGTGTGCCATGTAACTTCTCCCCAACTCCTCCTACTGACTCTCCCCAAGGTGCATGCTGGGGCAGAGACGCAGACTGTGATACATCTCATTATAATCTGTGATACTTTATCTTGCCATGAAGTCAATGCATTTGAACCCAGTGATACAGTATGTTGATCCCACTGCTGTCAGTGGCACTGTCCATATGTGTACTTGTGTCACCCAATGTATGTAATACAATGTATCACAGCAGCTGTGATTTTTATGACTGCTACTCAAGTTAACCACTTCTCAACCACTTGAAATTAAATGTCAACAGTAGCTGATTTCTCTATTATGACATCACGAGACAGTATCATTGAGCCTCCTAGGAGATGCCAGCAGCAGTGTTCTGTAATGACATGAGAAACTTATGGTGTGCCCCCGCTTCAGCTTGGATATATTATAGAGGGAGTGGTGCTGCAAGGGGCATGTAACTAGATACACAAAAGAGACAGACAGAGCCCCTAGTGGTAGCACTCTATTCCTAAATGATATGGTGATTATTTAAAATAACTTTATTATTGACATAACGTTAAAATATTGGGGTCTAAAACAAGGATTAAATATTCCAAGTGTGTGTGTCTCTATTGGATTAGTGTATCCAGAAGAGTGTACATAATTGGTTTAATGTCCAGTGTTAGGGTAGTTCACTGGCCCTAGTGTTCCACATATATAGTGAATACTAAATACTCCCCAGAATTCAAACCAGTCCATTATAGTGAATCTTTCAAATTTTGAACTTACCAAAGATCACAAAAGCCTACTCAATAAAGGACTATCATTTTCACCATCATCTAATATAGATATATTTGAATGGGTGAAGGATACTAATTTATTTAGTAGAAAATTAAAATTACACAAATTCCATCGCCTACGAGCTCAAAGAGCCAATCAGTCCCAAGACACTCTGCCCCTTAACCTCCAAGAGAGTGAAGCCATCAACGACCTTAATTCCCTATTAGAGGAGTCTAATAGGACACCAGGAGAGGGGCCGTTCACACAGCTAAGACCAAAGTCGAAGTTCTTACCTTTTGGGGATAGATTTGCCAACATAGACGTTTTCTGCGATCTAGTCACAAGAGACCTCGAGAACTTACCTAAGTTCAGGATGACTGACAATTTGAGTGTCTCTGAACAACTAGCATTGAAGGAACTAACATCAAATAAATCTATAACAATAAAACCGGCAGACAAAGGAGGCAATCTAGTCATACTTAATACCACAGACTACAAAGCCGAAAATCTGAGACTCTTGTCAGACCAAACCTGTTACGAAGTTCTGTTGAGGGACCCCACCTTTGACTATCTAACAGAACTCCGTACTATTCTGGACAAAGGAATTCTAAACAGAGTACTAACGCAAAGAGAGTATGATTTTATACTCAATAAAAACCCAAAAATTGCCACGTTCTACAGTGTTCCAAAGATACACAAAAAGAGAACACCTCCACCAGGCCGCCCCATTGTGTCTGGGGTGGGAAATGTCAGTGAGAATGCTAGCAGCTATATAGATCAAGTTTTGAGACCCTTTGTGGCATCATTACCGTCTTACCTGAGAGACACTAAAGATATCCTTCAGAGACTTGAAGGTATAGTGATCACATCAGATACCATCCTAGTAAGCCTTGATGTAGAAGGGCTGTACACTAGCATTCTCCACAACGTTGGCCTAGAAGCAACCAACTACTATTTACAAACTAGAGGTACACATTTCTCCACCCATTCTAAGTTTATGATAGAACTATTAAGGTTTGTTCTAACACGGAATTACTTCCTTTTCAACTCTAAAATCTATCACCAAATACAGGGGACGGCCATGGGCACGAAATGTGCACCATCATATGCAAACCTCTATTTAGGGTGGTGGGAGGCCAAACATGTTTTCACTGAAGAAATGGAACAGTACACGTCGCACGTCGTACTCTGGACGCGCTTCATAGATGACGTGTTCATGCTGTGGCAGGGTACACCACTGCTGTTAAAAGAATTCATTGGCATTCTTAATAGGAATGTATTTAATCTACACCTCACTCTCGAGTATGATCGAAACACCATTTACTTCCTAGACTTACAACTAACGAGGGGGAAAGATGGCTCGATAGAAACAACGGTTTATCGTAAACCCACAGCCACTAACAACTTATTAGAAGCCTCAAGTCATCACCCCAACACCCTAATTAGGGGAATACCAGTAGGCCAGTTCCTACGCCTCAGGAGGAACTGTAGTACGATTGCAGAATTTGAAGCGCAGGCCAAGACCATGACCCAACGTTTCAAAACAAGAGGATACAGTAATAAGAGTATCAAAACCGCATACAAGAGAGCTAAACACTCTCCACGCTCAAACTTACTAACTGACAAGAATCTAACCATAGAACCCAAAGTGGTACGTTTTGTAGGCACGTATAACAAACAGTGGGATTTAGCCAGGGGAATCTTCCAAAAACATTGGCATATTTTGGAGGCAGATGAGGACATTAAGGAAGTCATCCCTGCTCACCCATCAATGGTGAGCCGAAGAGCAAAAAACCTTAAAGACATCCTAGTCCACAGCCATTACACGGAAGTCCCCATGCAATCATGGCTACCATCTAAACCGAATGGCAGTTATTCATGCCACCACTGCAAAGCATGTCCCAACATTCACACTACCAAAATATTCCAAAACTGGGACAACTCAAAAACGTTCCAGATTAGGAAATTCATCACTTGTCAAAGTATCGGCGTGATATACCAAGGCCTCTGCAAATGTGGGAAGATCTACATAGGCAAAACAAAACGCAAATTCCAACAACGGGTATTGGAACACTTAGGCACAATACGGAATAATGTAGACACCCCACTGGCGAGGCATGTCAACTCTTGTCAACAAGGCAATCTTAAATCTATACAATTTACAGGTATAGATCAATTTACCCTAGGGCAGAGAAAAGGGGACATAGACACTGTGCTCCTACAGAAGGAAGCTCGATGGATCTATAATCTCAAAGCATTAACACCCAAGGGCCTCAATGAAGGTTTCGTTTATAGTCCCTTTATATAGAATTGCAAGAAAATATTCGCATTCCATTACAATCAACTAATAACATCTAAGTTCTGTTCAATTTGAATAAGATCTAGTTACCTATGACTCAATTTGTACCAGTCAATCAATTTATTAATCTAAGCCCATGAACTGATGATTCACAAACCAGACAAACATAAAATATATTGAATTCATTTATTGACATTAAATAAACATGGTGTCACAACAGTGCAAGCAATTATAAACATACTAACTGACATACTGTTAAACATTGCAAGCAGGAAGCAAAAAACCAGCATGCCTCAACATTCCCAAAGTCCCACATATTCAGTGAGACACGGAGCTGTATTCAACTACACATATCAGCCTCTATGAGAGCATGCGCGATTGGCCAATGGGGTTACTCTAGGTTAATCCAAGAGCTATAAATACCTTACTCAGACATAGGAATCCCACTGACTATCCAGCCTTGAAAAAGCACTCGCGAAACGCGCGCGTCGGCAAGCACGTGACCACGTGCACGCGGAGGTGCTCGCGTTCACATACACTGACTCAGTGATATTGAGAGAGTCAGCGTGGCGCCTCCAGTGCACACTAATAGACTATTAGGGTCCCAATGGACTCAGTAGTCACCTACCAGTAAAGGCAACATATATATCTGGCACAACACTGCATTACCTAACTAGGCAAGGAAGCCACAATGCTATTTCCCTGATACAGCAAGCAGCTCATAGGGTACTATACGTATTAGCAATAGGCAAACCTAACCAGAAATTAACCCCTGGAGTGCCAGAACACAACCACACATGCAATAGCACTGTGCCAAATGGGGACAGGTCTCTCAACTGACCGACATTACACCCCAAAAGGTACAGTACATAGCTATTAACTTGGTATCTATTCAGAACATAGTTATAGCAGTGTCACAATATATACCAGTATAAGTTTCATCAATACTAGTATACAGCATACCTCAGACATCAACCATTGTAGATGTTTATGTACCAGGCACCATACACCCTATTCAACACACCACCTATGTATAGGGAGGTGACGGAAACATAAAATAGGTGCACTTAGACCAAGATTTGTTCTATACAACAACTTTAATATGCTTAAGCTGCCATCACGCAATAGCACAGCATAGGTCCCATACTTAAGAGCACCAACTAGTATATCCTACTGGGGCACTGCATGAGTGGCTCTAACTGCTGACAATCCACTAGAACTCTAGTCAATTCACTATATATGTGGAACACTAGGGCCAGTGAACTACCCTAACACTGGACATTAAACCAATTATGTACACTCTTCTGGATACACTAATCCAATAGAGACACACACACTTGGAATATTTAATCCTTGTTTTAGACCCCAATATTTTAACGTTATGTCAATAATAAAGTTATTTTAAATAATCACCATATCATTTAGGAATAGAGTGCTACCACTAGGGGCTCTGTCTGTCTCTTTTGTGTATTCTGTAATGACATCATGGAATCGCCTTAGAGACTGAGATAAATACACAAATGTGAACTTGTTTGTGCGTGACTTGAATTAGTTCCCGAAAGAAACCGTTAGTTTTGTGGACATCTCAGAGATAGGAAAAGTGTGGCGCTGTACGGGGGAGAGACTAATTATCTCCACCTTAACTCTTTATCATGGCAGGTAGGAAGCAATGTGACCTTTACATACCCAAAAAGAAATGGATAATATCTATATTTCTGAACTGTTTACTTTCACAATGTTTTATGGGGTACAGAACAGATAACATGACTCCTATCATTGGATGGGAGAAAGAAGACGTGGGTGGGGGCGGGGGGGGGGAGGGACGGAGGTAGACAACACCCAGGGGGGTTAGGTACCTGGCCTTTATTGGATAATATTTTTTTTTATAAATGTCAAAACTGATTTATTATAGATACATACACACATATTTGTTTTATTGTATTTACTTTCATATCTGGCTTGTAATTCAAAATCTTAAATGATTTGAACAGTAATGTATAGAAAAGAACACATGTACTGTAGTACATAAATGTCAAAGCGGCAAACGTCTATGGGATCTATGGGATAGTAAAAAAGACACAGGAACCTTAGTGTATACAGTACAGTAGGATTAGTTATGTATAAGGCATGCTTTTTTCCTTGCCCTAAGTTTAGGTCAATAACTATTGGACCAATTCTACACACGTGGGGTGTAATTTCGACTACTTTCAGCCATATCCTTAAATTATTGTCTATAGCAGTGTTTTTCAACCACGGATCCTAGGAACCCTAGGATTCCCCGGGCATCCCTAAAGGGTTCGCTGTAATATTCAGGTCATTTTAAAATTGTTCTTAATACAGAAGAATTTACTGTACAATGCATCTTATCTCAGACGCGCTCTTGGAGAGGGTTGGGGTTCCTTACAATGCATCTGATCTCAGACGCGCTATTAGAGAGGGTTGGGGCTCCTTACAATGCATCTGATCTCAGAAGCGCTATTAGAGAGGATTGGGGTACCTCACACTTCATCTGATCTCAGACGCACTATTAGATAGGGTTGGGGGTATTTTACAATGCATCTCATCTTAGACTTGTTGTTAGAGAGGGTTGGGGTCCCTCAGAATTTCACATATGGTTCCTTAACCAAAAAAAGGTTGGAAACCACTACTCTACAGTAATACAAAGGCCCCAAAAAATACAAAGCCACAGAACGAGGGCAGAATCTGTCACTTGATTTACAGATATAGCTGACCTGAGTGCTCCTCCAGATACCTCAATATACCAGACGTCTCAGAATACCACACCATAATATTACCACAAAATACCACAGTAGGAACAGGCAATTTTTATGTTTTTATTTTTAAAGATCCAGTTCGGAAAGCTATGGTACATCTATATTTGTCATTGTGTTCATATGTGGACATGAAAGCAGGTGATGGACTGCACAAGTTTTATATGCCAGTTGCCACTTTGTGTTGAAAACTACCTAGAAATAGATTTCTGTCTGTGTTACATCCCAACACATCATATATGTATATGTATATAAGTATATATATATAGATTAAATCCCATATATTGAGCTAAAATGTACGGGTGCTCTGGTGTTTCAAACACACAGCAATGCTATGAATAGAAGGCAATCATGGAGCTTGCTTAAAAATGTATTTAAATATTGAAACTTCTGACCACTATTGATCAGAGTAGTGGTCTGTAACATTGATAATCAAATAAATGTGTTTTCCCCAGCAAGCCATTATCCCTGTTAGTGCTTGCTATTCATAACAAAACAAAGACCACCAAAAACTTTATTCAAAACCAGAACCAAAACCCCATACCCTCAGTTTTGATACACTGGAGTATACTTAAAATGGACACAGATCTGGAAAAATATACCAATTCCGGTCCAAGATTCGCTTTCAGAAAGGCCAATACCTAGCTACATCTGTATCTAAGAGTATGTTTCAATCTAAAGACTCAAAACTTAGAAATATACCAAAGTGATTTTTTAAATGTGGCTTTTGTAATTATTGTAAATATGCTTCTCCTATTAAAAGAATTCGTACATTGTTCCCTAACTGTAAATACAGGATTAATACATTTAATCAACCACTCATGTGGTATACTTGATAACCTGTGGATGCAAATATAGGTATGTAGGTAGAACAATAAGATCATTATATGTTAGAATTTCTGAACATGTCAGATTAATCAACAAATGTGATTTATCACATCCAGTTTCTAAACACTTTTCACTATGTCCGCTTGGTGGACTCAAGAATTTTACTTATTGCATGACGCCCAGGGCAAGCCCCTCTCCCTACTCCTTACCCTAAAACCCCTAATCTTAACCCCTTTTACTAGCGCTACCTCCTACCCTAAAAACCTAACCCCCTTACCCTAAAACCTAACCCCCTTACCCTAAAAACCTAACACCCTTACCCTAAAAACCCTTACCTAAAAACCGGACCCCCTTACTCTAAAATCCCTTACACTAAAACCCCTTACCCTAAAAACCCTTACCTAAAAACCGACCCCCTTACCCTAAAAACCATTACCCTAAAATTCTGACCCCCTTACCCTAAAACCCCTTACCCTAAGAACCTAAACCCCTTACCCTAAAAACCTAACACCCCTTACCCTAAAACCTAACCCCATTACCCATAAAACCTAACCCCTTTACCCATAAAACCTAACCCCCTTACCCTAAAAACCTAAACCCCTTACCCTAAAACCCCTTACCCATAAAACCTAACCCCCTTACCCTAAAAACCTAAACCCCTTACCCTAAAACCCCTTACCCCTAAAAACCTAACCCCCTTACCCTAAAAACCTAAACCCCTTACCCTAATAACCTAACCCCTTACCCTAAACATCTGACCCTTTACCCCTAAACCCCTTATCCTTACCCTCCTGCACTAACTGCTAAATGAATAAATGAACGCCGGTGGAGACAGGCCAGATGTCCATATGCGTGTACCACCTCCCGCTGGGCGACTGTTCCCTGAATCCACCAAGCCTGTCCATGAAGAAATCGTACCTCACATCTCCCCCGAGCCTCCCACACTCCCACCCTCTTATTCCAGCTCTTCTCTCTCTCTGATATATGCTTCACTCCTGCACATATTAACCCTTTATATACGTGACACTTTCTCACATATCCCCCTCTCAGCTGCACATATTAACCCTTTATATATGTGACAGTGTCTCCATATCCCCTCTCCCTTCTCCCCTCTAAGCTGCACATATTACCCCTTTATATATGTGACAGTTTCTATCATATCCCCCTCTCCCTTCTCCCCTCTAAGCTGCACATATTAACCCTTTATATACGTGACAGTGTCTCTCATATCCCCCTCTCCCTTCTCCCCTCTAAGCTGCAACATATTAACCCTTTATATACGTGACAGTGTCTCTCATATCCCCCTCTCCCTTCTCCCCTCTAAGCTGCACATATTAACCCTTTATATAGGTGACAGTTTCTATCATATCCCCCTCTCCCTTCTCCCCTCTAAGCTGCACATATTAACCCTTTATATATGTGACAGTGTCTCTCATATCCCCCTCTCCCTTCTCTCCTCTTAGGCTAAGGCCCCGCTCCCTCAGTCAGCGCGCCCGCACTGCAGACAGGCGGGGCGCTGACAGACACAGACCGCAATATGCGGTCTGTAGGGAGCGGGAGTGGGGAGGGAGGGGGGTGGGGATCTAGTCGTGGTGCCGTCCACCCCCCCCACACACATACATACACACACATACATACACACTCACATATACACACACATACACACACACATACATACACACTCACATACACACACACATACATACACACTCACACACTTTAACCCGCAGCTCCTTCCCTGCTCCCCGCCCAAGGCGCCAACCCATCTAGCTCCTTCCCTCCCCTCTTCCCCATTGGCTGACTCGCGTACCACGTGACGCGTCAGCGCCGAAATAAACAAGATTCTTGCAGCATCGGCCGGCTGACGCGTCACAGTACGTAGTCAGCCCTGCCGGAAGGAGGCAGCGGGGGGCAGGGACCATTCGGACAGGGGTCTGGTGGTTCACGGCTCGCGCGCCCCGCCGGCCGCAGCGGGTTCGCAGCCTAAGCTGCACATATTAACCCTTTATATATATATATATATATATATATTTTTTTTTTTATAAATAAAATGTTTTACCAGGCAGTAATACATTGAGAGTTACCCTCTCGTTTTCAAGTATGTCCTGGGCATAAAGTTAAGATGACAAATAATACATGGTTACAAATACATTTACATAAGTGAACAAGGTATACATTCTCTCTCAAATCAATTCAAATCAAACCAGCTTTATTGGCATGACGAAAGGTCATTTCAGTATTGCCAAAGCGTGAATAATAGGGGGCGGGGGACAATAATTACACGAATACTAGAGTGTAGGGGTATAATGATTGCAGGGTATATGGGTAACAGTTTCCCACAGGGATTTGGGGGTTAGTGGACGTCTCTCAGCTTGTGGCAGGTGCTGATATAGTGTGCAGCCAGTTCTGCGGGGGTTTCATCTTCTCCCAGGAGGATCGCTATTTTTTGGTTCTCCTCTACAGTATATTATTAAAGTTCTGGATAACAGCAGTGAGTTTCTCTAGTGTGGGCACTCCTCACTTCAGAGTATTGTGTGCAATGCAACAGGAAGTGCGTTTCATCTTCTACCTCTCCTAGCTCACATCTTTGGCATAGTCTCATCTCCCAGGGCTTCCAGTTCTGTCTGTGTCTGCCTGTGTCTCTCACACACCTCTCCTATCTCACATCGCTGGCACAGTCTCACCTCCCGGGGCTTCCAGTTCTGTCTGTGTCTGCCTGTGTCTCTCACACACCTCTCCTAGCTCACATTGCTGGCACAGTCTCATGTCCCGGGGCTTCCAGTTCTGTCTGTGTCTGCCTGTTTCTATTTCCAGGCTGTGGGCACTTATTCTGTACTGGCCCAGGGTCTGTCTCTGTTTTGGGTCTTTTACCTTCAGTAGGTAGGGTGCCAGAGTGCATTCTCTCTGTAGGCTGTGGTAGGGTTTCCAGCTTCTTTGAGCGTTGGATATCATTTTCCCACCTTGTCACATACTGCTTCTTCATTTTCGTTGGATATTGAGTTGATTTCTTTTTTCGGCAGGTTGTTAATCTGTGTGGGGTTTTGTCCTTGGAGTGAGTTGTTTGATGGCACAGGGTTTAGTGAGGAGGTCCTGGCTTTGCATTGCTCTGTAGCAGTAAGACTGTGGATGGCTGGTGTTTAGGTGACCTCGGAATGTCAGTGCTCTCTTCTGTACAGTGAGCAGTAGAGGAAAGCGGCCCAGCTCAGCCCGGCATGCATTATTTGATGATACTCCTGTGTACTTGGAGAAGGTATTTGCAGAATTCCAGATGCAGTATCCCATTTTGTGGAGTCTGGGTATGTTACAGGGCCCAACACCTCGCTGCCATACAGAAGGATGGGTGTGATGATGCTGTTGAATATTTTCATCCAGATTCTTATTGGTGGTTTGAGGTGGTACAGCTGCTTCCTTATTTTATAGAATGCTCTGCGGGCCTTCTCCTTCAGGACAGGTTGAATTTCCCTGATGAGCTGATTGTTAGACCGAGGTATGTGTAGCTCGCTGTCTGTTCCAGTGCATTGTCGTCCAGTGTGAATTGCGATATGGTTGGATGTTTTTTACATTTTTTCTGGAATACCACCCTCTCTTTCTCTCTCCCACTCTTGTTGTCCTCCCACTCTGTGTCTCCCACTCTCTCGTCACTCTCTCTCTCTCTCTCTCTCTGTCACTCTGTCTCTCTCTCTCTCTGTCACTCTGTCACTCTCTCTCTCTCTGTCCCTCTCTCTGTCTGTCTGTCTCTCTCTCTCTCTGTGTCTGTCTCTCTCTCTCTGTCACCCACTCTGTGTGTGTGTCTCTCTCTCTCTCTCTCTCTCTCTCTCTCTCTCTCTGTCTCACTCACTCTCTGTCTCACTCACTCTCTTGTCTCACTCTCTTTCTGTCTCACTGTCTCTCTCTGTCTCACTCTCTCTCTCTGTCTCACTCTCTCTCTCTCTGTATCACTCTCTCTCTCTGTCTCACTCTCTCTGGTCTTCTCTCTCTGTCACTCAAATCAAATCAAATCAAATCAAATCAGCTTTATTGGCATGACGAAAGAACATTTTCTGTCACTCCTCTCTGTCCCTCTCTCTCTCGGTCCCTCTCTCTCTCTGTCCCTCTCTCTCTCTGTCACCTTCTCTCTCTCTGTCACCTCTCTCTGTCACCCTTTCTCTCTCTGTCACCCTCTCTCTCTCTCTATCTCTCTCTGTCCCTCTATCTTCTCTCTCTCTCTCTCTCTCTCTCTCTCTCTCTCTCTCTCTCTCTCTCTCTCCTCTCTCTCTCTCTCTCTCTCTCTTTCTCTCTGTCACCCTCTCTCTCTATCTCTGTCACCCTCTCTCTCTCTGTCACCCTCTCTCTCTCTGTCACCCCTCTCTCTCTGTCACCATCTCTCTCTCACTCTCTCTCTCTCTCTCTGTCACTCTCTCTCTCTCTGTCACCCTCTCTCTCTCTGTCACCCTCTCTCTCTCTGTCACCCTCTCTCTCTCGCTCTCTGTCACCCTCTCTCTCGCTCTCTCTCTGTCACCCTCTCTCTCTGTCCCTCTGCTCTCTCTCTGTCCCTCTCGTCTCTCTCTCGTCCCTCTGTCTCTCTCTGTCCCTCTCTCTCTCGGTCCCTCTCTCTCTCTGTCCCCTCT